>NC_084553.2:52395950-52445950 GCF_033978685.3 Nerophis lumbriciformis | reverse complement strand
ATGTAGGTTATCTCACAATGATGCATTAACAGGATTAGGTGGTGAGGTTACGAGAAAATTGTCGTTTTCTATCTAAATTAAAGTAATATTTTTCATGAAAAAACTGATTATTGCGGGAAAACGTTTTTAAGAGAAAAAGTGCAATGTAATGTTTGCCAAAAAGTCTTAATGCTAAGACAATACAAATTGCAATGTTACGAGACAAATGTAAGGAGAAAACAGTCGTAATGTTCAAGAAAAAAATATGTATTGTCGGTGAAAAAAGTTAAATACTACAAATCGAATGTCGAGTTTTATGACACAAAAAGTTGTCACGCTGCGATAAGAAACATAAAACATTGAATATTATGAAGAAAAAAAAAAGTATCTTACCTTAAAATGACACATGGTAAGTTTTCTATGAAATTAAATGTATATTTTTGAAGAACAAACATTGCTATAATTAAGTCATACTTTTATTAAAGTTGAATTTTCCCAAGCAAAAATGTATGTTCATGAAAAAAGATGTAATTTTACAAAAAAAATGAATTGCAAGATTACCAGTAAAATGTTGGAATGTTATGAGACAAAATTTGTAGGGAGGAAATAGTCGTAATGGACGAACAGTGGCAACAAAAAAAAAAAGAAGAAAAATCTAATGTTTAGCTTTATGACGGACAAAAAATTGTCATGCTATGAAAAAAAACGTTGCAATATGAATTGATAATATATACAAAACTGTTGAGAATATAATGGAAAATAAGACTTTATTAAAATTAAACAATAACAGGATTAAATGATAATGTTAAGAGAAAACCTTTGCTTTCTATGAACTCAAAGTTATATTTTTCAGGAAAAAAATGTGAACAATTCTAGAAAAACATTTTTGTGAGGAAAAAGTGAAGAAGTACGCATTACAGTCATATTATTTTTGGATCAAAGTCGTAATCCCCCCCCCCCCCCCCCCCCCCAAAAAAAAATTGTTCCAATAAAAAGAAAATAAACTTTACGAGACAAAAGTTGTCGGACAAAACAGTCGTAATATTCAATGGGGTAAAAAGGTCATCTTTCTACAATATTATGCAAAAAAATACAAATAAAAATTCTCGGAACAAAACACATTTAAATAACACAAAAAGTCGTAATGTTGCGGAGAAAAGGAGCTGAAAAAAATCGAGAAAAAAAATAAATTAATATTACCAACAACAATGTGGTAATGTTTCAAAAATACAGTTGGTGTGAAACATGTTTTAACACTGAAATTACATTTTTTAATACTGCACCAAAAAAAGTTATGAAAAAAATGGTCAAAATATTGTAAGAGCAACATTTTGTTATTATGAGAATGAAGTTACAAATGACCATGAAGGAAGTTGTATTTTTGGGGACACATTTTAATTAGATGATTTGCAAAAAAAAAATTCATGTATTTTACATACATCAGGAATTTTTTTCTCATTACATTTTTGTTCACCCTAATTGGTACTTCTGGGATAATCAGCGGCGGTCAAGCCTGCTAACACGCGTTGCACCCCATTCATTACACTGACCATCATTAGCAAAGTGCATGTTTGATTCCTTTGGGTAACTCGATCTCAATTCTGCCTTCCACAGGTGAGGCGGACAAACGTCCACGTTTGCTTCGCTTGTGTGATCACTCTGCCTCCTTTCTCCTCCCGACGCTTTTAACGCCGACTTAAGCTGGAAAGTGGCATGGCGTGCGTTGTCTGCTTAGCAATCGCTTCCATTCACAGACTGGGGAGGGGGTTTGGCGGGGGGGTGTTGGTTGTCTTGTCACATCCTGTGACAGTCAGATTGGAATATCCGGACGCAGATAAGATGCACAGATTTGAGAAATGTCACTCAGCATGACTGATTCTCCCCACCGCCGCCGCCAACTCGCAGATCCTTACTTAGCATTTCAAAATTCCCTTTCTTTTCCGTGCTCCAGGGAAAAGCGGGAAGAGGGTCCTCCTTTATGAGGCCTATCAGTCCAGGAGATGGATATGTTTGCTTATTGGACAGTAAAAGGCCAGTCTTCAGGTGACAACTGGCCAAGCTTATTCAGGCTTTGATTCATGCATATTTAGAGGATGGTAATGAGCTTTTTTTTTTTTTTTTGCATTGTTGCATGATAATGGAAAGTCCCTCGGTGGCGTTGATGGCAGAATTTGACTGGTGGACTGTCCTCTTGTGTGTGCCTTTCCAAGCACTCATCAAGCGGGACAGACTTGGACCGTGACAGACTCGGCGCAGACACCCACCCAGTGGAAAGGATGGCAGAGCACATGTCAGCCAGCCTTCCACTTCTCGGTTGTCTAGGGATCGGCCCTTGTGTACTTTAAGTGCGTACAGTTAAATGGCTCCTTGTATTATTGATGCCTTCATATCGCCTTCCTATTCAACTATGTACACTCAAAGTTCGATACGATCGTGCCAAGCACCCCCAAATTTTTGCCCGTTTACATTGCAGTGTGGTGGCCGGTAGACTGGGTTGCAGGACTATCTAACAAGTAAACAAGTAAGTAAAATCCGATTATTCTGCTAAAACTGTTGTAATGTTGTGAGAATAACACTGCAAAGTTTAGAGATAAATTATGTAAGGTTAAAAGACCAAAGTTGCGTATTGTTACCCAGTTAAAGTTGGGAGTATAATTATGCAACGCAACAATACAAATGACAAATGAATAAATGTCTTAAGGCTACAAGAAAAAAAAAATTTACTTTTACAAGAATAAAGTCGTAATAACAACAAAACATACAAAACATGTTTTGAATCAGAATATTTCGGAAAACAAATGCCACGAGACTAAATTCGTAGAAAGAGAAAACTGGTAAGCTTATAAAAAAAAGTACATTCTGATTATTCTGCTAAAAATGTTGTAATGTTACGAGAATAACACTGCAAAGTTTAGAGGTACATTATGTAAGGTTACAAGACCAAAGTTTGCGTGTTGTTACCAAGTTAAAGTTGGGAGTATAATTATGCAACGCAACAATACAAATTAAAAATGAATAAATGTCATTAGGCTACAAGAAACAAATATTTACTTTTACAAGAATAAAGTCGTAATAACAACAAAAATTACAAAACATGTTTTGAATAAGAGTATTTCGAAAAAAAAATGCCATGAGACTAAATTCGTAGAAAGAGAAAACTGGTAAGCTTATAAAAAAAATTAATTCTGATTATTCTGCTAAAAATGTTGTAATGTTACGAGAATAACACTGCAAAGTTTAGAGATAAATTATGTAAGACTACAAGACCAAAGTTGCGTATTGTGACCAAGTTAAAGTTGGGAATACAATTATGCAACACAAAAATACAAATGAATAAATGTCATAAGGCTACAAGAAACAAATACTTACTTTTACAAGAATAAAGTCGTAATAACAACAAAAAATACAAAACATGTTTTGAATTAGAATATTTCGGAAAACAAATTCCTCAAGACAGTGATAAATACAAAACACATTTGTAAAAAACCCTATTTTACTATAAGAAATCACATGTTTGGGGCATTTTGGCCGACCCTTTTTAGCATATGTGTTGAATGATTACTGTAATTTGACAAAATATGTTGGCAAATCCACAGCAATCGTCATTAATTACTTTTATGTGGGCCTATACGTAAGGACCTAAAGAGAAAGTCAAAGTATCCTGTAATCTTTTCAACAACTGCTCAACAATGATGCTGCAAACTGCAAATATTTATTTTGACCACAGTCAGGTAAAGTAACATATCACAGTAGTCAACAATGACTACTTTTATTTATTAAAAATACTTAATCCTACCTGCACACTCCTCCTGCTTGTCTTCTGTACTGGAAGGAACACACCAGCACAGCTATGCGTCCCCGAAGACGTAACAGATGACAAGCAGGAGGAGTGTGCAGGTAGGATTAAGTATTTTTAATAAATAAAAGGCAGGACAAAAATACGAAACTGAGGACGCTAGCAAGCGTGGAGCTAAACAAAAAACCAAAATGTCACCAAGGGTGATAAACAAGGAATGCTAGCGTGCACAAACTTACTATGAGGAGAAAACCAGAGGAAACGTAAATGTTGCATAAAGCAAACATTGACCCAGCACTTACTGCTGGGTGACAGGAAACTATAAAGGGGAGTGATTAGCCAAAACACCTGGTGGAAACACTAATTGCAAAACTAAGACAGGTGAGGAGAATCAGTGCCCATGGAAACCAAGAATAAACAGGGAAAGAGGGTGCAACCAGGAAACAGACTAAAACCAGAAACATAACCAACATAAATCATGCCATGATCCGGGTAACGATCATGACAGATATTCTAGTTTTAAGCATGTTTTACTCAATATAGGTCATAAAATCTCAGCAACAAGCTGTAATATCTTACTGAGATAATTTAGGACCAAAACCCTTAAAACAAGAATTATCTTATTAGATAGAAAATAAGCAAATATCGCCCTTATTTGAGATATTTAATCTTACTTAGATTTCAGTTTTTGCAGTGTGTAGACTTTGTTAACTGTGTGAAAACTTAAAATGTAGTGTGTAAGCAATTGGGAAAAACTGTAAGAATTAGGTCACAATTTCACGTTACAATGTCAATCAATCAATCATCAATCAATCTTTATTTATATAGCCCTAAATCACAAGTGTCTCAAAGGGCTGCACAAGCCACAACGACATCCTCGGTACAAAGCCCACATACGGGCAAGGAAAAACTCACCCCAGTGGGACGTCGATGTGAATGACTATGAGAAACCTTGGAGAGGACCGCATATGTGGGTAACCCGCCCCCTCTAGGGGAGACCGAAAGCAATGGATGTCGAGTGGGTCTGACATAATATTGTGAGAGTCCAGTCCATAGTGGATCCAACATAATAGTAAGAGTCCAGTCCATAGTGGGGCCAGCAGGACACTATCCCGAGCGGAGACGGGTCAGCAGCGTAGAGATGTTCCCAGCCGATGCACAGGCGAGCGGTCCACCCCGGGTCCCGACTCTGGACAGCCAGCACTTCATCCATGGCCACCGGACCTGTGCCCCCCCCCCCCCCCCCCCCCCCCCTCAAGGAAAAGGGGAGCAGAGGAGAAAAGAAAAGAAACGGCAGATCAACTGGTCTAACAGGGGGGCTATTTAAAGGCTAGAGTATACAAATGAGTTTTAAGATGGGACTTAAATGCTTCTACTGAGGTAGCATCTCTAATTGTTACCGGGAGGGCATTCCATAGTACTGGAGCCCGAATAGAAAACGCTCTATAGCCCGCAGACTTTTTTTGGGCTCTGGGAATCACTAATAAGCCGGAGTTCTTTGAACGCAGATTTCTTGCCGGGACATATGGTACAATGCAATCGACAAGATAGGACGGAGCTAGACCGTGTAGTATTTTATACGTAAGTAGTAAAACCTTAAAGTCACTTCTGTGACTTCAATGTGGCGGGAATGCAGTTTTATTCATGAAACTGACTTCATTCAAACCACTGGTGGCAATCAGGTAATATCAGTTTTTAGGGGCCGAGCCAATGCAATATATTTTTGCAATCTGGAAAAAAGACCCAGGAGATTACAGAACTAAAAAAGCGGCGAGTCAAAGGCCATTGTCAATTAGCATCTCAGCAGATGAGCAATTACCAGTCGACGGTCGGGACTCAGCTTTCCTTTCAAGCAACAACAACAACAACAACGTTCCCGTGCTTGTCGGAAGCCACCGCGGAATAGCGAGGATGATGTTTGTTGCTCTCGATTTTCCTCGGCGGGGTCCTATTAGACAGCCAACAGCTGAGCTCCGCTTCATCACAATCACGCTTATTTGGCAACACTTCTTTCCATTCAAGCCTCTTGTCACGCCGTTCCTTCGCCCGCCGTTGTGCAGCCAGCGTGTCGCAACAATAGCGGGGGGGGGGGGGTTAGCAGGGGCACAGGCGAGGCGGCCAAAGCCATTCTCCCCCGCCTAACAATGGCCGCATGTATCCCAATTGAATGGGAGCTTTCTGATATCCATTCTGATTTAGAAATCATCGCTCGCCGTATCCGGCGGGACAAGCAGCCTCGCCTATATGTCACCGTGATTTGTATCTCAGCGCTTACATTAACAAGGTGGCCAACAGTGCCTTTACCCGACTTTATGAACAATATACAGTCGCGATCAAAAGTTGACATACACTTGTAAAGAACATAAAGTCTTGAGTTTCCAATTATTTCTTCAACTCTTATTTTCTTGTGATAGAGCAGGGGTGCTCACACTTTTTCTGCAGGCGAGCTACTTTTCAATTGATCAAGCCGTGGGGATCTACCTCATTCATATATATCATTTATATTTACTTATTTATGAAATATATGTTTTTGTTAACAAGTTAAAGGTGTTTAATGATAATGCAAGCATGTTTAACACATATAGTTAATATTGTTAATACATTGAAGGTGTTTAATGATAATACAAGTATGTTTAATACATGTAGTTAATGTTGTTAACAAGTTAAAGGTGTTTAAAGATAATGCAAGCATGTTTAACACATATAGTTAATATTGTTAACAAGTTAAAGGTGGTTAAAAATAATACAAGCATGTTTAACACTTATAGTTAATATTGGTAATAAGTTAAAGGTGTTTAAAGATAATGCAAGCATGTTTAACACATATAGTTAATATTGTTAACAACTTAAAGGTGGTTAAAGATAATACAAGCATGTTTAACACATATAGTTAATATTGTTAACAAGTTAAAGGTGGTTAAAGATAATACAAGCATGTTTAACACATATAGATTCCTTTCTTTCATGAAGACAAGAATATAAGTTGGTGTATTACCTGATTCTGATGACTTGCATTGATTGGAATCAGACAGTAGTGATGATAACGTCCGCATTTTCGAATGGAGGAGAAAAAAAGTCCTCCTTTCTGTCCAATACCACATGAAAGTGGTTGTTTTTGGCATCTTATTTGTCCAGCTTCCGTACTCCTTTGTATACACTTTACAAGAAATACATTGTCGGCAAAGTCCGTAGCTTGCTAGCTTGTGCACGCCAGCTTTCTGAGACTCTTATTTTGGTAGCGCAGGCAGGATGAAGCAGAGCTTTTATTGTGCAACTGTGCAGTCGGTCTTTGGAGTTTTGACGACAGGTACGGCGCCAGAGTCTGTTGAAATAAAGTGTTTCTCGCCTTCCAGTCGGTCATTTTAATGAGCTGGCAGCAGCCAGCGTCATCTCAGAAGACCCTCGGGTGCCGTGAATGTCAATCAAGTGACGAAAGTGACGTCATAGTGAAGATTTATGATCGCTCATTTTTAGGACTATTTTTTTAATGCCTGGCTGGTGATCGACTGACACACCCTCCGAGATCGACCGGTAGATCGCGATCGACATAATGAGCACCCCTGTGATAGAGTGATTGGAGCACATACTTGTTGGTCACAAAAAAACATTCATGAAGTTTGGTTCTTTTAGGAATTTATTATGGGTCTACTGAAAAAATGCTGGGTCAAAAGTATACATACAGCAATGTTAATATTTGCTTACATGTCCCTTGGCAAGTTTCACTGCAATAAGGCGCTTTTGGTAGCCATCCACAAGCTTCTGGTTGAATTTTTGACCACTCCTCTTGACAAAATTGGTGCAGTTCAGCTAAATTTGTTGGTTTTCTGACATGGACTTGTTTCTTCAGCATTGTCCACACGTTTAAGTCAGGACTTTGGGAAGTCCATTCCAAAACCTTAATTCTAGCCTGATTTAGCCATTCCTTTTCCATTTTTGACGTGTGTTTGGGGTCATTGTCCTGTTGGAACACCGAACCGCACCCAAGACCCAACCTCCGGGCTGATGATTTCAGGTTGTCCTGAAGAATTTCGAAGTAATCCTCATTTTTCATTGTCCCATTTACTCTCTGTAAAGCACCAGTTCCATTGGCAGCAAAACAGGCCCACAGCATAATACTACCACCACCATGCTTGGCAGTAGGAATGGTGTTCCTGGGATTAAAGGCCTGACCTTTTCTCCTCCAAACATATTTCTGGGTATTGTGGGCAAAAAGCTACATTTTTGTTTCATCTGACCACAGAACTTTCCTCCGGAAGGTCTTATCTTTGTCCATGTGATGTCAGATGAAACAAAAATTGAGCTGTTTGGCCACAATACCCAGCAATAGGTTTGGAGGAGAAAAGGTGAGGCCTTTAATTCCAGGAACACAATTCCTACCGTCAAGCATGGTGGTGGTAGTATTATGCTCTGGGCCTGTTTTGCTGCCAATGGAACTGGTGCTTTAAATGGGACAATGAAAAAGGAGGATTATCTCCAAATTCTTCAGGACAACCTAAAATCATCAGCCCAGAGGTTGGGTCTTGGGCGCAGTTGGGTGTTCCAACAGGACAATGACCCCAAACACACGTCGGAAGTGGTAAAGGAATGGCTAAATCAGGCTAGGATTGTTTGGGGGTCATTGTCCTGTTGGAACACCAAACCGCGCCCAAGACCCAACCTCCGGGCTGATGATTTTAGGTTGTCTTGAAGAATTTGGAGGTAATCCTCCTTTTTCATTGTCCCAAGAAGAACCATGATAAACATTCTAAATGTATTTAATTCATCCATTCTTTCATTCTTTCACTCTCAAAATAATCTTACTTATCTCATCATATGAAATGTAACTTACTTCACCAATTATTATTTATTTGCCTATTTTTATTGTGATTACTTATGGAGTATATTGTGAATAAATTGAGAACAGGAAGTGAACAAAAGTTTTAGCAACTGTTATGTAAAAGAAAATGGGTAGGATTAAATAAGCGCTGCTTCTTCCTACTCCTTTTCGAACATGTTGAAAAGAGAAACTGGAGATTATGATGTATCATGTTGTATGCATGCATGTTCGAAATAAACTCAAACTCAACTCAACTCAACTCAACCATTTAAAGCACCAGTTCCATTGGCAGCAAAACAGGCCCAAAGCATAATACTACCACCACCATGCTTGACGGTAGGCGTGGTGTTCCTTTAGAGGTTAACCTCTAAAGGCCTTAATGGCCACATGCGTGGACAGCACCTTTTAGCTCTTATTTCCAAAATTGTGTACACTATTGAATTGGGGTTACACTGTTATCTGGTGGTGTCAGAAGAGTATACCATACAATGGAATTTGGGAAAAAAAAGTGTAAAAATCAAAGCTAGCATGTCACTACACATGAAGTACACGTTTGTGTACTTATGGACTAAGTACATCATATCAAAAGATGATTTTTAGTATTTATTCTAATTAGGGTCCAATAAACCCAAATAGCAAAGAGAAATTGTCCACACGTTTAAGTCAGGACTTTGGGAAGACCATTCTAAAACCTTAATTCTAGCCTGATTTAGCCATTCCTTTACCACTTCTGATGTGTGTTTGGGGGTCATTGTCCTGTTGGAACACCAAACCGCGCCCAAGACCCAACCTCCGGGCTGATGATTTTAGCTTGTCCTGAAGAATTTGGAGGCAATCCTCCTTTTTCATTGTCCCATTTATGGCACCAGTTCCATTGGCAGCAAAACAGGCCCAGAGCATAATACTTCCACCACCATGCTTGACGGTAGGAATTGTGTTCCTTTAGAGGTTAACCTCTAAAGGCCTTAATGGCCACATGCGTGGACAGCACCTTTTAGCTCTTATTTCCAAAATTGTGTACACTATTGAATTGGGGTTACACTGTTATCTGGTGGTGTCAGAAGAGTATAACATACAATGGAATTTGGAAAAAAAAAAGTGTAAAAATCAAAGTTAGCATGTCACTACACATGAAGTACACGTTTGTGTACTTATGGACTAAGTACATCATATCAAAAGATGATTTTTAGTTTTTATTCTAATTAGGGTCCAATAAACCCAAATAGCAAAGAGAAATTGTCCACACGTTTAAGTCAGGACTTTGGGAAGGCCATTCTAAAACCTTAATTCTAGCCTGATTTAGCCATTCCTTTACCACTTCTGATGTGTGTTTGGGGGTCATTGTCCTGTTGGAACACCAAACCGCGCCCAAGACCCAACATCCGGGCTGATGATTTTAGCTTGTCCTGAAGAATTTGGAGGTAATCCTCCTTTTTCATTGTCCCATTTATGGCACCAGTTCCATTGGCAGCAAAACAGGCCCAGAGCATAATACTTCCACCACCATGCTTGACGGTAGGAATTGTGTTCCTTTAGAGGTTAACCTCTAAAGGCCTTAGTGGCCACATGCGTGGACAGCACCTTTTAGCTCTTATTTCCAAAATTGTGTACACTATTGAATTGGGGTTACACTGTTATCTGGTGGTGTCAGAAGAGTATAACATACAATGGAATTTGGGAAAAAAAAGTGTAAAAATCAAAGCTAGCATGTCACTACACATGAAGTACATGTTTGTGTACTTATGGACTAAGTACATCATATCAAAAGATGATTTTTAGTTTTTATTCTAATTAGGGTCCAATAAACCCAAATAGCAAAGAGAAATTGTCCACACGTTTAAGTCAGGACTTTGGGAAGACCATTCTAAAACCTTAATTCTAGCCTGATTTAGCCATTCCTTTACCACTTCTGATGTGTGTTTGGGGGTCATTGTCCTGTTGGAACACCAAACCGCGCCCAAGACCCAACCTCCGGGCTGATGATTTTAGCTTGTCCTGAAGAATTTGGAGGTAATCCTCCTTTTTCATTGTCCCATTTATGGCACCAGTTCCATTGGCAGCAAAACAGGCCCAGAGCATAATACTTCCACCACCATGCTTGACGGTAGGCATGGTGTTCCTTTAGAGGTTAACCTCTAAAGGCCTTAGTGGCCACATGCGTGGACAGCACATTTTAGCTCTTATTTCCAAAATTGTGTACACTATTGAATTGGGGTTACACTGTTATCTGGTGGTGTCAGAAGAGTATAACATACAATGGAATTTGGAAAAAAAAAAGTGTAAAAATCTAAGTTAGCATGTCACTACACATGAAGTACACGTTTGTGTACTTATGGACTAAGTACATCATATCAAAAGATGATTTTTAGTTTTTATTCTAATTAGGGTCCAATAAACCCAAATAGCAAAGAGAAATTGTCCACACGTTTAAGTCAGGACTTTGGGAAGACCATTCTAAAACCTTAATTCTAGCCTGATTTAGCCATTCCTTTACCACTTCTGATGTGTGTTTGGGGGTCATTGTCCTGTTGGAACACCAAACCGCGCCCAAGACCCAACCTCCGGGCTGATGATTTTAGCTTGTCCTGAAGAATTTGGAGGCAATCCTCCTTTTTCATTGTCCCATTTATGGCACCAGTTCCATTGGCAGCAAAACAGGCCCAGAGCATAATACTTCCACCACCATGCTTGACGGTAGGAATTGTGTTCCTTTAGAGGTTAACCTCTAAAGGCCTTAATGGCCACATGCGTGGACAGCACCTTTTAGCTCTTATTTCCAAAATTGTGTACACTATTGAATTGGGGTTACACTGTTATCTGGTGGTGTCAGAAGAGTATAACATACAATAGAATTTGGAAAAAAAAAAGTGTAAAAATCTAAGTTAGCATGTCACTACACATGAAGTACACGTTTGTGTACTTATGGACTAAGTACATCATATCAAAAGATGATTTTTAGTTTTTATTCTAATTAGGGTCCAATAAACCCAAATAGCAAAGAGAAATTGTCCACACGTTTAAGTCAGGACTTTGGGAAGGCCATTCTAAAACCTTAATTCTAGCCTGATTTAGCCATTCCTTTACCACTTCTGATGTGTGTTTGGGGGTCATTGTCCTGTTGGAACACCAAACCGCGCCCAAGACCCAACATCCGGGCTGATGATTTTAGCTTGTCCTGAAGAATTTGGAGGTAATCCTCCTTTTTCATTGTCCCATTTATGGCACCAGTTCCATTGGCAGCAAAACAGGCCCAGAGCATAATACTTCCACCACCATGCTTGACGGTAGGAATTGTGTTCCTTTAGAGGTTAACCTCTAAAGGCCTTAGTGGCCACATGCGTGGACAGCACCTTTTAGCTCTTATTTCCAAAATTGTGTACACTATTGAATTGGGGTTACACTGTTATCTGGTGGTGTCAGAAGAGTATAACATACAATGGAATTTGGGAAAAAAAAGTGTAAAAATCAAAGCTAGCATGTCACTACACATGAAGTACACGTTTGTGTACTTATGGACTAAGTACATCATATCAAAATATGATTTTTAGTTTTTATTCTAATTAGGGTCCAATAAACCCAAATAGCAAAGAGAAATTGTCCACATGTTTAAGTCAGGACTTTGGGAAGGCCATTCTAAAACCTTAATTCTAGCCTGATTTAGCCATTCCTTTACCACTTCTGATGTGTGTTTGGGGGTCATTGTCCTGTTGGAACACCAAACCGTGCCCAAGATCCAACCTCCGGGCTGATGATTTTAGCTTGTCCTGAAGAATTTGGAGGTAATCCTCCTTTTTCATTGTCCCATTTATGGCACCAGTTCCATTGGCAGCAAAACAAGCCCAGAGCATAATACTACCACCACCATGCTTGACGGTAGGCATGGTGTTCCTTTAGAGGTTAACCTCTAAAGGCCTTAATGGCCACATGCGTGGACAGCACCTTTTAGCTCTTATTTCCAAAATTGTGTACACTATTGAATTGGGGTTACACTGTTATCTGGTGGTGTCAGAAGAGTATAACATACAATGGAATTTGGAAAAAAAAAAAGTGTAAAAATCAAAGTTAGCATGTCACTACACATGAAGTACACGTTTGTGTACTTATGGACTAAGTACATCATATCAAAAGATGATTTTTAGTATTTATTCTAATTAGGGTCCAATAAACCCAAATAGCAAAGAGAAATTGTCCACACGTTTAAGTCAGGACTTTGGGAAGGCCATTCTAAAACCTTAATTCTAGCCTGATTTAGCCATTCCTTTACCACTTCTGATGTGTGTTTGGGGGTCATTGTCCTGTTGGAACACCAAACCGCGCCCAAGACCCAACCTCCGGGCTGATGATTTTAGCTTGTCCTGAAGAATTTGGAGGTAATCCTCCTTTTTCATTGTCCCATTTATGGCACCAGTTCCATTGGCAGCAAAACAGGCCCAGAGCATAATACTTCCACCACCATGCTTGACGGTAGGAATTGGGTTCCTTTAGAGGTTAACCTCTAAAGGCCTTAGTGGCCACATGCGTGGACAGCACCTTTTAGCTCTTATTTCCAAAATTGTGTACACTATTGAATTGGGGTTACACTGTTATCTGGTGGTGTCAGAAGAGTATAACATACAATGGAATTTGGAAAAAAAAAAGTGTAAAAATCTAAGTTAGCATGTCACTACACATGGAGTACACGTTTGTGTACTTATGGACTAAGTACATCATATCAAAAGATGATTTTTAGTATTTATTCTAATTAGGGTCCAATAAACCCAAATAGCAAAGAGAAATTGTCCACACGTTTAAGTCAGGACTTTGGGAAGACCATTCTAAAACCTTAATTCTAGCCTGATTTAGCCATTCCTTTACCACTTCTGATGTGTGTTTGGGGGTCATTGTCCTGTTGGAACACCAAACCGCGCCCAAGACCCAACCTCCGGGCTGATGATTTTAGGTTGTCCTGAAGAATTTGGAGGTAATCCTCCTTTTTCATTGTCCCATTTATGGCACCAGTTCCATTGGCAGCAAAACAGGCCCAGAGCATAATACTACCACCACCATGCTTGACGGTAGGAATTGTGTTCCTTTACAGGTTAACCTCTAAAGGCCTTAGTGGCCACATGCGTGGACAGCACCTTTTAGCTCTTATTTCCAAAATTGTGTACACTATTGAATTGGGGTTACACTGTTATCTGGTGGTGTCAGAAGAGTATAACATACAATGGAATTTGGGAAAAAAAAAGTGTAAAAATCAAAGTTAGCATGTCACTACACATGAAGTACACGTTTGTGTACTTATGGACTAAGTACATCATATCAAAAGATGATTTTTAGTATTTATTCTAATTAGGGTCCAATAAACCCAAATAGCAAAGAGAAATAAAAAAAAGCATGTAAACAAACAGCTTGGGCCTTAAGAGGTTAAAGGCCTCACCTTTTCTCCTCCAAACATATTGCTGGGTATTGGTCTGGTATGGAAACTGCACTGCTAAGGACAGGAAGGCACTCCAGCGAGTGATTAAAACTGCTCAGTACATATCAGGAGCAGCCTTCCTATGGCGTCACATTAGTGCCAAAAATCCGAGCGCATAAAAACTGTTATCGCGCGCTGATTCTCCACTTCGTGCGCGCGCGCGACACCCTTTTGCGCGCGCGTGGTGCCTTTTTGCGCGCGCGCGGTGCCTTTCTGCGCGCCCTCTGTGTACTCCTGGCATCTCTCCTCGCACTGTCATGTTTCTTTTTGGCACTTTGGGGGCGGGTCTGCGTAGACGGCCCCTCCTTTCTGATTGGCTCTGAGCATTTTTCATAGGACCAATAATTCTCCAGCGTAGCAACGTTGTAGCCATCTTACCTCGGACATCTAGCCTCAATCATTACATTGATGTCAATGGTACATGTACTAATTAAATTACCATAACTTGCTCGATTTTCGACCAATTTACAAACTGTTTGCCTTGTTACAAATCGTATTACATGTAGATATGACATAGGATGCTGTACCTGTTGAAATGACCTCTTTCGCTTTAAAAAAAAAAAAGACTTAATTGTGCAACATAGTTGTGTAGGGTCAGTGTTAGTCAGTTCTCTGATTATTAGGGCCCGCATGGCCCATTGTATAAGGACTCCCAAAGGGAGTCTTTATGCAATGGGACATAAGGACCTATTGAATTTGTAAGGTTTTATTATTATTATTCTTCCGCAACTTTGCGCTGTATTTTGACCCCTTTAACATACTTCAAAACTCACCAAATTTTACACACACATCAGTAATATACGGCAAAACTTTTTATCAAAAAACCAAACCTCAAAACTCAAAATTGCGCTCTAGCGCCCCCTACGAAAACAAAACTAGACTGCCTGTAACTCCCACTAGGAAGGTCAGAGAGACATGAAACAAAAACCTCTATGTAGGTCTGACTCAGACCTACATTTCATAATAGTACATTCTCGGGCTAAAATCAACAGGAAGTTGGCAATTCCCCCTTCAAGACAAAAAAGTACTAACAACAGTCACTTTTGCCTCTTTGAGCTGTAATTTGACCCCCTTAACATGCTTTAAAACTCACCAAACTGAACGCACACATCAGGACTGGCAAACATTGCGATCTAAAAAAAAAACCTAACCCCAAATCTCAAAATTGCGCTCTACTGCAATTTTTTAATAAAACGCAAAAAAAAACTGCTCCTCGGAAGAAAAAAATGACTAAACTGCCTGTAACTCCCACTGGGAAGGTCGGAGAGACATGCAACAAAAACCTCTATGTAGGTCTTACTTAGACCTACATTTCATAAATTGACAACCCCCAGCAAAAATCAACAGGAAGTTTGCTATTCCCCCTTCAAAACAATTTTTTTGTAAAAACCGGTCACCTTCCTTCAAAAACGAATTCCTCTGAGCGCGTTTGTCATTTCGCCTTCAAACTAACACAGGAGAGAGATTGAACCCTTGTGATTACAATGACAGAAGCGCTTTTTTCTAACTGCTCCAGTTTTGATTTTATGACCCTTCAAAGACCCGCTGCGCTGATGCTGCTGCGCTGCTGTTTTTTTAAGATGGCTGCTTAAAAGCAGGAAGCACCAGCGTGCCCACACAATGCAGACAAGGTAGGTACACTAGACAAAAGTCTTGGGACACTTCAGACTAAAAGTAGACAAAAGTATTGGGACACTTATGACTATCACTGGACAAAAGTATTGGGACAGTTAGGACTAGCACCTGCCAAATACGCGGGCCCGACCAATGCTGCTTGCAGCTTTAATTTTAAACTGTTTCAGAATACATTATTAAAAAGCTATTTTTAACATTTTAAAAACAAAATTCAAAGATTATTTCATTCATTTTATGGCTGAATCAAAAGAAATTCCATAAATTAGAAAAACAATGTTCAAGAAGAAGTGAAAATATAAAATAATGTTATGGTTGGATGTTATTGCTGGTGGACCAGTTCTGGCTGAAAGATGTGATTATGGTGTTTGTTGTCTTATTATTTATTTGGGTCACATTTTGTATTACCCTGTATTGTGTTTATGTGGTATGAAATAACCTTCATCAGCGCGCGACATTTTTTTATCCACTTCTTCCTCCGTAAATCTTGATACATATTGACGATGACCCGCCCTGCTACACTTCTGATTGGCTCTGAGCATTTTTCAGCATTTTTCGCCTGACCAATCAGAAAGGAGGGGCCGTCTAAGGACACCCGCCCCCAAAGTGCCAAAAAGAAACATGACAGCGCGAGGAGAGATGCCAGGAGTACACAGAGCGCGCACAGACCGAGACGGCGCGCGCACGCACGAAGTGGAGAATCAGCGCGCGATAACAGTTTTTATGCGCTCGGATTTTTGGCACTAATGTGACGCCATACCTTCCCCTCACTACAGGACATGTACGCTACCAGGGGCCACCAGGAGAGCACACAACATCATAAAGGACAGTACACACACCCCAGCGCAGTCTCTTCAGCCTCCTACCATCAGGCAGACGATACAGGAGCCTGAAATCCAGGACTACGAGACTGACAAACAGTTTCTACCCACAGGCCATCAGGCTTGTGAATGCAAACTTGTGAATGCTAGCCCCCCCCGTTTTACTTTTGTCTTTTTGAACAAAAGACAGCTACCATGACCACCCCCGAACTGTGAACCATCACTGTAGACACTTTTCACCTTTGATCACTAAAGACAAGGTCACCTCCATATTTATACTGTTGACTGTCAATCAGAATATGCAATAATGTTATGTTACTTACTGTGCCTTGTATATGCATTTTTAGGGCCCGCATGGCCCATTGTATAAGGACTCCCAAAGGGAGTCCTTATGCAATGGGACATAAGGACCTATTGAATTTGTAAGGTTTTATTATTATTCTTTATTCTTCCGCCGCCACTTTAAACTGTAATTTGACCCACTTAACATGCTTCAAAACTCACCATATTTGACCCACACATCAGGACCTGCGAAAATTGCCTTTTTTAAAAAAAAACGAACCGCAAAACTCAAAATTGCGCTCTAGCGCCCCCTACGAAAAAACAAAACTAGACTGCCTGTAACTCCCACTAGGAAGGTCGGAGAGACATGAAACAAAAACCTTTATGTAGGTGTGACTTAGACCTAGATTCCATAATAGTATATTCTTGGGCAAAAATCAACAGGAAGTTGGCAATTCCCCCTTCAAGACAAAAAAGTACTAAAAACAGTCACTTTTGCCTCTTTGAGCTGTAATTTGACCCCCTTAAAATGCTTCAAAACTCACCGAACTGAACACACACATCAGGACTGGCAAAAATTGTGCTCTAATAAAAACACCTAACCCCAAATCTCAAAATTGTGCTCTAGCGCAATTTTTTAATGAAACGCACAAAAAACTGCTCCTCGGATGAAAAAACTGACAAAACTGCCTGTAACTCTCCCTGGGAAGGTCGGAGAGACATGAAACAAAAACCTCTATGTAGGTCTCACTTAGACCTACATTTCATAAATTGACAACACCCAGCAAAAATCAACAGGAAGTTTGCTATTCCCCCTTCAAAACAATTGTTTTGTAAAAATCGGTCACCTTCCTTCAAAAACTATCTCCTCTGAGCGCGTTTGTCGTTTCGGCTTCAAACTAACACAGGAGAGAGATTAAACCCTTGTGTATAAAATAACAGAACAGCTTTTTAATACCTGCTCCGGTTTTGATTTTATGAGCCTTCAAAGACCCGCTGCGCTGATGCTGCTGCGCTGCTGTTTTATTAAGATGGCTGCTTAAAAGCAGGAAGCACCAACGTGCCCACACAATGCAGACAAGGTAGGTACACTAGACAAAAGTCTTGGGACACTTCAGACTAAAAGTAGACAAAAGTATTGGGACACTTAGGACTAGCACCTGCCAAATACGCGGGCCCGACCAATGCTGCTTGCAGCTTTAATTATTTTTATTTTTTACTTTTAGCTAAGTACCGTGTGACTTGTTGAAGGGTGGACTAGCAAAGTAAGATTTTCATTGTACGGCAAACTGTCTGTTTAACTGTGCATATGACAATAAACAATCTTGAATCTTGAATCTTGAATCAAACAGCTCAATTTTTGTTTCATCTGACCACAGAACTTTCCTCCAGAAGGGTTTATCTTTGTCCATGTGATGTCAGATGAAACTTTTATTGGAAACTCAAGACAGCCATGACATTATGTCCTTTACAAGTGTATGCAAACTTCTGATCGCGACTGTATATCCCGCACCTGTACTCTGGCACGGACTGTTGCGAGCCTGACAAACATTTGGCTGACCCGGCTAGACGTCTAGGATAGCGCTCGGTAGCCCCCGTCATAGGGGAAAGAAGAAAAAAAAGAGGACGTCTAAATCAGCCAGCAATCCAAAGACCTTCCATAAATTCTCAAAATGGGCTGGGGTGAGGTAGGGGGGGCGGACGTAAAGCACACCTGCAAGACTTATGTAAGTCTTATTAAACCATAAATTGCTAACACCTCGCCCTGCGCCGGAGCCTGGAATAAATCTTAGCCAGGCGGCTTGAGGAGAAAGCGAGAGTGAAAAGGGGAGATAAAGAAGGAGTAGGATAGTGGCGGTAGTGAGAGGGCCTCACATTAAAGTACCGCTGTACAACCACAGGGCTGACAATGCTGGGCTTTATCGGACCTTATGGTTAGCGCCATTTGCGTTGTTAGGCCTATTTTAGGGGGGCTTGGCTAAATAATTTGGTGTTATATATATATATATATATATATATATGTATGTGTGGGAAAAAAATCACAAGACTATTTCATCTCTACAGGCCTGTTTCATGAGGGGGGGTACCCTCAATCGTCAGGAGATTTTAATGGGAGCATTCGCATACCATGGTTTATATAGGGCACAGCGTGGGTGGGTACAGGCTGGCCTAGGGGCGTGGTGATTGGCTCATGTGTTACCTAGGAGGTGTTTCCGTCTATGGCGGCATGCTGTTACAATTTCGCTGCGCTTGTTGAGGGATGACAGGTCTGGACGGTAAATAATAAACAGTTTCTCTTTCAAGCATAGGTTGCATCTTTTATTACCACTATTGTAAGGTGTGCTGGATGCAAGAATTTGCCATGTTATTGAATATTCAACATTATTGTCTTTGAGGTCCCAAATGTGTTTGCTGAGTTCTGTGGTATTTCGCAGGTTTTTGTTCCTGAAAGAAGCCTTGTGATTGTTCCATCTGGTTTTGAATTCTCCCTCGGTTAATCCTACATAAGTGTCGGATGTGTTAATGTCCTTGCGTATTATCTTAGATTGGTAGACAACTGATGTTTGTAAGCACCCCCCGTTGAGAGGGCAATCAGGTTTCTTTCGACAATTACATCCTTTGTTGGTTTTGGAGTCGTTCTGTCTGAGGGCCGACGGCTCATTTGCAATTGTTTTGTTGTGGTTTGAGATGATTTGTCGTATATTGTTCATGCAGCTGTAGCTCAATTTAATGTTGTTCTTGTTGAATACTTTTCTTAGGATGTTGTCTTTGGGAAAGTGTTTGTCAATCAGATTGAGGAATTTGTGTCCAATGTTCGTTGAGACGTTTTTGCTGTATGGGGGGTTGTACCAGATGATGTCGTTTCGTTTTCTGTTCTTTTTTGGCTGGTTTCCTGGCGTGGGTTCATAGGTGAGGGTGAAATTGTATCCGCTTTCATCAAGGGCTTTTTGGTACGGGGGGCGGGGGGGGTATATATATATATATATATATATATTTATTTATTTTTATTTTTATTAATTTTTTTACAAATACATGCCGACATATTCATTCTAAAGTGGCCCGAATATGAGTTTAAATAAATAATCATATAAACTGTCATTATTCACTCAGTTTCCCCTCACTTCATAGCGTAAATCACCAAAAATGATTCCCGGGCGCGGCACCGCTGCTGCCCACTGCTCCCCTCACCTCCCAGGGGGTGAACACGGGGATGGGTCAAATGCAGAGGACACATTTCACCACACCTAGTGTGTGTGTGTGTGTGACAATCATTGGTACTTTAAGGTAGAAAGCCCCTTTAGTGTGTCGGTATCCAATCCATTCCACTTGTTCATATAGAAAATGCCCACATCACCCAAAATCCAGTCCGCATTTTCTCTGCGACCTTGCTTGCGGTCCTTGGACTTGTTCATATAGAAAACGCCCACATCACTCTTGTAGAATCTATATAAAGTAATATACATTAGCCTAATGTTAAAATAATGAAAAAAACATAGTTAAATAGATTTGTTTTATTGTATTGTTGCATTAATAGCTGTTGTATTATTATAGGATGGCTTGTTAAACATTTCATAGGATTTTCAGAGGGAGGAAAAACCAAGACATTTAATATAAAATGTAAAATGAATAAATACATAAAAAGAAAAAGAGAAAAAATGGTTAAAAGCCATCGTCCCGGGGAGCATTTCATTTCGTCCCGTGCATTTTTTAAATATTAACAATGAATAATTTCTAAGTCTTTGTTAGCCGTTTGTGAAGTTTTGTGCTCGTGCGCTACGTTCGCTCTCCTGGGGGCTAAGCCCCCCCTGTCCTTAAAAGCTAGTGACGCCCCTGGTTAGCGCTATAAGTACCTTTGCACAAACCACGCCATCTGCTGGCATGGTCATGGTTAGTTTGGAACATCAACATATCACATATTTACACTTGTACAATTCAACATGAGTTATGTTTCGGTGTGGGTGTTGTTGGTCTGGACCCCAAGATGCCGAGATGGCAGGCATCGCGCAGGTAAAACATATGTACTGACAAAACCAAAAATAGTGCAGCGGGAAAGTGCACAGGAAGCATATGGAATGGAAGTATGGGGACGGTGTGGCGAATTTTGGGATAGTGGCCGTGCCAGCAACCTGTGGGTTCCTGGTTCAATCCCCACCTTCTACCAACCTAGTCACGTCCGTTGTGTCCTTGAGCAAGACACTTCACCCTTGCTCCTGATGGGTCGTGGTTCGCGCCTTGCATGGCAGCCCACGCCATCAGTGTGTGAAAGCGCTTTGAGTACCTTGAAGGTAGAAAAGCACTATAAAAGTATAACCCATTTAAAATGGTAAATAGTACCGTATTTTCCGCACTATAAGGAGCACCTAAAAACCTCAAATTTTCTCAAAAGCTGACAGTGCGCCTTATAATCCGGTGCGCCTTATATATGGACCAATATTGAGCCACAACAGGTCTTGCAACTACGGGATGCATAACGTAACCCCAGCCTCTACTGTAGCGTCTATTCTATGCGCCTTATAATGCGGTGCGCCTTATATATGAACAAAGTTTTAAAATAGGCCATTCATTGAAGGTGCGCCTTATAATCCGGTGCGCCTTATAGTGCGGAAAATACGGTAAATGGGTTATACTTGTATAGCGCTTTTTTTACCTTTTTTAAGGAACTTAAATTTACCATTTAAGTACAAGGCACCGTGATTCAGCCCGGTCCTAAGCACCCTGATTGGCAACCAGGACCAGGTGTGTCCTGATTGGCAATCAGGCACAGGTGAGGTAGCCAGCACTGATGAAGGGTGATGGGTCAAATGCGGAGGATAATTTCACCACACCTAGTGTGTGTGTGACAATCATTGGTAATTTAACTTTTTAAGTTTAACTCAGGCAAATGTTGTGGCAAAAAG
Organism: Nerophis lumbriciformis; assembly: GCF_033978685.3. Classification (NCBI taxonomy): domain Eukaryota; kingdom Metazoa; phylum Chordata; class Actinopteri; order Syngnathiformes; family Syngnathidae; genus Nerophis; species Nerophis lumbriciformis. The sequence goes on along the minus strand of NC_084553.2, from coordinate 52,424,268 downwards.
GAAATGGAACAAAAATAAAAGCGCTGGACAGGAAATAAAACAAAAGAACAAAAACTAGTGATTGTCATGAAAGATCATGACAGGACTAGGACTTTTTTAATCCCGCCCCTTTTCCATGTCTCAGCAATAACAATAGTGTGTTCACTTCCTGTGTTTGAATGTCAAACTTTTCTAGATGATATGTTAAAATAAATTGGTAGCTTTTGCAGTTATGAAAAGAAAAAAAAAGTGTAAAAACATAAATAAAAATTAATGAGTCAGTAGAAATTAACAGGGCAATATAATAAATGTGTTAATATAAATTAAATACATTAAATACAATTAAATGCATAAGCACAAAAACAGGAATATATTATTTTTATGATGTATGTATAAATGGAACTAAAAAAAAGATTAGATCCTATTAACATTAACTAAACTAAGGTGAACTGTTGACATTTAAAATATGAAAACAGATCTCAAAGTCAAAGTTTCAGGAGAAAAAAGTTGTCGTATTAGCACTAAGCGGACATTTTATGAAAAACTTTTCTGTTGAGCTTTTATGCCATCTTACTAAAACAGTCACAGTAGCAATCTAAATAGTAGCAGACATTCGCTCCAGTGAAAATCGGCTTACAACTTGTCATGGGTTCGGACCTGTTATTTCCATAATTTGCCCTTTTCTTTGGCTATTTCTGCTCGCTATTTTCCCGCTTGTGGCTCATCAGTGACTCGTGAACACAGCCAATTTCACCCCCGCTACGGAACGGCCCGAGGGTCAAAAAGGACGTGTGCATTAATTGCCTGTTAAAAAACAAAATAGTGCCATTAAAGGAACCTATAGTTAATGCGTTATCGCCTTACCTTTATTAGTCCTAAACAAACGTATAGTTAGAGTCACATTTAACCTCTTGGTGTACATCAGTAGAGTTTTTTGAGGGTTGCAGAAAAGTATTAATGTTTCAAGAAGAACTTTGTATTGGGGCGGTATAGCTCGGTTGGTAGAGTGGCCGTGCCAGCAACTTGAGGGTTCCTGGTTCGATCCCAGCTTCTGCCATCCTAGTCACTGCCGTTGTGTCCCTGGGCAAGACACTTTACCCACCTGCTCCCAGTGCCATCCACACTGGTTTAAATGTAACTTAGATATTGGGGTTTCACTATGTAAAGCGCTTTGAGTCACTAGAGAAAAGTGCTATATAAATGTAATTCACTTCACTTTTATATAATGAATAACAATCTTAACATTATGTGAAAAAATACGCACAGTAATGTTACAAGTAGGGCTGCAACTAAAGATTATTTTTGTATATATTGTATCAATATATACACATATTATATCTGTATTTAGTATTCAAAACAGTGATAAGTAAAGAGTACAGTAAGTTAGTAGTGATAATCATTGCTTCTTTCTGCTAGCTCAGGGGTCGGCAACCTTTACCAGTCAAAGAGCCATTTTGACCAGTTTCACAAATTAAAGAAAACAATGGGAGCCACAAAAATCTTTTGAAATTTAAAATGAAATAACACTGCATACAACGTTATTTTTTTGCTTTGTGCTATGTATAAACCAAGGGTCTCAGACACTGGGGGTTGATGTGTGAGGGAGCAGGGTTGGGGTGGGGGCCGGGTTTGGTGGTAGCAGGGGTGTATAATGTAGCCCGGAAGAGTCAGGGCTGCATGGGATTCTGGGTATTTGTTCTATTGTGTTTATGTTGTGTTAAGGTGCAGATATTCTCCTGAAATGTGTTTGTAATTTTTGTTTGGTTTTGGTTCAAAGTGTGGCGCATTATTAGTAAGAGTGTTAAAGTTGTTTTATATGGCCACCGTCAGTGTAACCTGTGTGGCTGTTGACCAAGTATGCCTTGCTGTCACTTACGTGTGCAAGCAGCAGATGCATATAACAAAAGGCTGGGCTGGCACGCTGTTTATACAGATTGTAGAGGGTGCTAAATGCTTTATCATCATGGCACGCCCTTATTATTATTGTTAGGGTGAAAATCGGAGAATATTAATCCGGGGAATTTTCTGCGAGAGGCACTGAAATACGGAAGTTTCCCGGGGGGGTCGGCAAGTATACCCCTGTGCTAGCTGGACTGTCCTTCCCTAAAAAAAATAAAAATAATCAATCAATCAATCAATCAATGTTTATTTATACAGCCCTAAATCACAAGTGTCTCAAAGGGCTGCACAAGCCACAACGACATCCTCGGTACAGAGCCCACATAAGGGCAAGGAAAAACTCACCCCAGTGGGACGTCGGTGTGAATGACTATGAGAAACCTTGGAGAGGACCGCATATGTGGGTAAACCCCCCCAAATAATGGCTGTCCTTCCCTAAAAATAATGTTAAAAAAAAAACTTAATGATTTTCCATTGGTAAAAATGTACTAGTACTGGATTAGTCAGGAATCGCAAAAGTGTTAAAGCAGAAAGTTCCAAAAAAACAGCTTGAGCTTGGACGTTGCAGAATTATACTCCATATTCTCCATTTTGCTGCACCTATTCTATTAATGCCCTCAGTCTCAGACCTCAGAAATAAATACAATGCTAATGCTATTATAAATACAATGCTAATGCCTACATACAGGGCTAATGCTCTGTATGTAGGCATTAGCCAGGCCTCCCTCGCCCGCCTGCAGCTCGTGCAGAACTCTGCTGCTCGTCTGCTAACACAGACCCGCAGACGTGAGCACATCACCCCTATTTTAGCGTCCCTTCACTGGCTCCCTGTGCGTTACCGAATACATTTTAAACTCCTTTTATTTGTTTTTAAATGTCTAAACAACCTCGCGCCAACCTATCTCTCCGACCTCCTTCAGCCTTACTGCCCCACCCGATCCTTAAGATCAGCCGATCAGCTGCTGTTGACGGTCCCTGACACAAGGCTGAAGCTTAGAGGTGACAGAGCTTTCGCCGTTGCTGCTCCCAAGCTCTGGAACGACCTACCCCTGAGTGTTAGACAAGCCTCCTCTCTTCCTGTTTTTAAATCTCTCTTAAAAACATACTTTTATTCCATGGCTTTTAACACTGAGTGATATCCATCCTGCAATGGCGCCCCATAATACACCTGCTGTGATCCTGTTTTTATGTTTTTATGTTTTTATTAATTCTATTTTAATTATTTATTTTTTATCGTGTTCTGTTTGTGTTGTGTTGTGTTTGCTCGGTACTCGTTTTATCTTTTAACCTGCTCATTGTACAGCACTTTGGCTACCCCTGTGGTAAATTTTAAATGTGCTCTATAAATAAAGTTGATTTGATTTGATTTGATACAAGGATGGTTTATTATCTTGCATTGTTGTTTGTTTTAGAGATCGACCGATTTTTTTATTTTTTTTTCAGTGCTGATACTGATACTGATTACGAGTCGTCAATGAGGCCAATATTCGATATTTAGAGGCGATATTCATTTTCAGTAAAAGTTATTTAAACATTAATAGTATATGTCACTAAACAGCTAGACAGTTTACTCGTAATCAATATCAGTATTGGCACTGAAAAAAAACAAAAACAAATTGGTCGATCTGTAAAACAAACAATGCAAGATAATAAACCATTCTAGTATTTATTTCTGAGGCCTGGGACTGAGGGCATTAATAGAATAGGTGCAGCACAATGGAGAATATGGAGTATATTTCTGCAATGTCCAAGCTCAAGTTATTTTTTGGAACTTTCTGCTTTAACACTTCAGTGATTCCTGGCTAATCCAGTACTAGTACTTTTTTTTTACCAATGGAAGATCAGTCATCATTAGTGACTCGGTAGCGGGGAAAGGGCATTAGAGACTTCACACCTTAAGGCCGAGCTCATAGCCAGGAGAGCAGTGTGAGTAACACAGGACATATTTGTAGGAAATCAAGAGTTCCTGAGCTCTCGAGTCCCAGTGAGTTCCCAACACGCCTACGCTCTCCTCCCCGCCGGGTTGCGGGTCCTTGAATTAAACATCAAAGCGCACAGGAGCCCCGTAAATAACAGCGAGCTCAGGGAGGGGAAGGGAGGATGTTCAGATGGGGAGAGAGCAGGTCGCCCAATCGCTCATACACAGTCTGTCAAAGCAAATTCATTTGTTCACAAAATGGCTCCGCGATGTTGTGTGAGGTTATCGATTTCCCCCCCCCCGTGCGCCATCTGTCTTGTCCGAGTTCTGGCCAGTAGGTTCTGGCACAAGCGCTGAATATCCTTCTATGGAATTTCTAACCATAGTTTAGGCATGTTGGGGTGGAGAGAGAAACCCTATTTTTTTTATTAGGGTGGTTGAGTGTTCTGGGTCAGAATGACCTTAACAACACCAACACATCTTTCATTGACAACCGTACGTTAATTATTTCATTTTGTTTTTTAAGAACTTGAAGCACATGGATTAATATTACCAATCATTATTAGCCGTTATTTAACCAGGTAAAATCCCATTGAGATCAAAGATCTCTTTTCCAAGGGAGACCGGGCCAAGAGGGCAGCAGCAAGGTTACCGTATTTTCCGCACTATAAGGCGCACCTAAAAACCACACATTTTCTCAAAAGCTGACAGTGCGCCTTATAACCCGGTGCGCTTTATTACGATTCATTTTCATAAAGTTTCGATCTCGCAACTTCGGTAAACAGCCGCCATCTTTTTTCCCGGTAGAACAGGAAGCGCTTCTTCTTCTACGCAAGCAACCGCCAAGGAAAGCACCCGCCCCCATAGAACAGGAAGCGCTTCTTCTTCTACTGTAAGCAACCACCCGCCCCCGGAAGAAGAAGAAAAAACGCGCGGATATCACCGTACGTTTCATTTCCTGTTTACATCTGTAAAGACCACAAAATGGCTCCTACTAAGCGATCCGGTTCATAAAAAGACGCAATCTCTCCATCCGCACACGGATTACTACCGTATTTCACAGCAACTGATATTCCTGTGAACCGCACTGTGGAACGGGAGCACGTACGGTGAATATTCGCACCACAGGGAATGAGAAGTCATCCTTCACTGTGGTTCTAGCTTGCCATGCTAACTTCCACCCATGGTGATATTCAAAAGGAAGACCTTGCCAAAAGAGACCTTTCCAGCCGGCGTCATCATAAAAGCTAACTCGAAGGGATGGATGGATGAAGAAAAGATGAGCGAGTGGTTAAGGGAAGTTTACGCGAAGAGGCCGGGTGGCTTTTTTCACACAGCTCCGAAGGCGAACACACCTTCACTAAGACGGGCAGACAGCGCCGGACGACATACGCCAACATTTGCCAGTGGATCGTAAATGCCTGGGCAGATATTTCGGTCACAACTGTGGTCCGAGCTTTCCGGAAGGCAGGATTCACAGAACAACAGCGACACTGACTCCGATGACTTCGACGAGACGGAACCGGCCATTTTGGATACCACGCTTGCGCAACTTTTCAATTCGGACACCGAAGACGAAGAATTCGAAGGATTTACGAATGAAGAATAACTTCAGAAGGTGAGCGCTATGTTTATTTTGTGTGTTGTGACATTAACGTTCGAGCAAAATTATGTTGCTATTGCTCTACACCATTTTGAATTTTACTATGTTTGTGATTGCACATTTGCGTACATTTTGGGACAGAGTTGTTAGAACGCTGGTTTTCAATATATTATTAAAGTTTGACTGAACTATCTGACTGTTTTTTTGACATTCCCTTTAGCGCAGCGTAGGCGCGGCTTATAATCCGGGGCGGCTTATTGGTGGACAAAGTTATGAAATATGTAATTCATTGAAGGTGCGGCTAATAATCCGGTGCGCCTTATAGTGCGGAAAATACGGTACATTAAAAACAGTAAACAAATACATAAAACATCACATTTAAAAGAATAAAACTTGCTCACATGACACATGTGCATACAGACAAGGTAGACTGCAGTCCTTTCACAGAAGCTTTAAACTCATTCAACGTAACTCGGGTTTGAAGTTTAATATTCGATTGTAGGTTATTCCAAGCCTTTGGTGCTGAAAACCTAAATGCTTTCTTGCCCAGTTCAGTTCTTACTTTGGGGACGACAAATTGCAAAACATTCATTGAACGAAGATTGTGACTTCCTTGTTTCTTTGTTAAAAGACAAGACAGATAAGATGGAGTGATACCCAGAATGGTTTTGTAGATGAAAACATACCAATGATTGAGGCGTCGAGCACATAAAGATGTCCGAATACACCTTGTTAAGGTTAGTATGGTCCACAATAGCGGTTAAGGTTCCTACTTATGGTTTGAAAGAAAAACATGGCATTATAGGGCGCATTAAAGGAGTCATATTATTGTTTATTTTTTCTAAATGGAAAACACTTCCTTGTGGTCTACATAACATGTAATGGTGGTTCTTTGGCCAAAATGTTGCATAGATGATGTTTCACAGATCATCTTCAAGCCGCTTTCTCACACTCGCTTCCGGATGCGTCTTCTCCCCGTCATCTTTGTTGTAGCGGTGTAGCGTGCAAGGACGGGAGTGGAAGAAGTGTCAAAAGATGGAGCTAACTGTTTTAATGACAATCAGACTTTACTTAAATCAATAACGGAGCAGCATCTCATCATCCGCCAGAAATGTGCGACCGGAACTCTCTAATAACCTAATAAAGTTACTTGGGTGAATAATGTAAACTCACTACACCGGTATGTTTTAGCGCTTTCATGGCGAGTTTACTGACAGATATAAGTAAGAACTTTACACTACTTTATATTAGACATGGCAACAGCGGAGGATGAATGTCCCATAACAAGAAGATAGAGAAAAATAAGATTATTGACTAAGGTGTCGGCACGGACTACAAAAGCGGACACGCGCAATTTTTCAGGACTTACGCAGATCCCAAATACACATCAACAGGTACCAGAAGGTAAGACAAGTTGGTTTTGCATAATATTGTGAAACAAAACACCAGATAATATATCTTACCTTACCTTATATGTGAAGAAATAAACTAAAACGGTGAAAACAAAAACAAAATGCGGTTATTGCACATACAGTACATGTTTTCCAGCACTGATGTTATGTCAAGTATGGATCTCTTTAGAAGATGATAGCAGAAAATAAAAGGGTAATTCGATATACAGTAGGTGTTTAGTGTGCTCTGAGCTGTGCTGATGATGAAAAACTGGACATACAATTATTAGTAGGTTATTGGACATACTCACTTTTCGGCATTCAAAGTAATGAACAATCCTGATTGTGATAGCAAAAGAAAAGTGAACTTTTCACTACTTTATATTAGAAATGGCAACAGCGGAGGATGAATGCCCCATAACAAGAAGATAGAGAAAAAGAAGAGGCTTATCCACTACGGTGTCAGCTCGGACTACAAAGGCGGACGCGCGCAATTTTTCAGGATTCATGCAGATCCCAAATACAGATCAGCAGGTACCAGAAGAGAAGAAAAGTTCCTTTTGCATAATATTGCGAAATAAAACACCAGATAATATGTCTTACCTTATACACACACCATAATAATACTCGTATGTTGAAGCACAGTACAATCCATCAAGCGGTGCGGCTTCATAGCTTACCAAAGTCGTACTAAAACATGTTGATAGATTTTTGAGCGCCATGTGTAATATTCTATATTTGCAATGGAACATATAAAATGTCTGCGATGAGGTGGCGACTTGTCCAGGGTGTACCCCGCCTTCCGCCCGAATGCAGCTGAGATAGGCTCCAGCACCCACCGCGACCCCAAAAGGGACAAGCGGTAGAAAATGGATGGATGGACATATAAAATGTTGGCGTTGTTTACTGGAGTCATATTGCCATCATAGTGCAGTCTACACATATCTCTTATGTTTGACTGCCATCTACCGGTCACACTTATCATCACACCATGTACCAAATAAAATTGCTTCGAGGTCGGTAAGCAAAACCAGAATTATTCCGTACATTAGGCGCAACGGGTTATGAGGCGCACTGTTGAGTTTTGAGAAAAAAATATATATTTTATGTGCGTCTTATAGTCCGGAAAATACGGTAAGTAAAGTAATTATTCTTATGATGATTACGGGAAAAAATTACATGAAATTAGTAGATATTATCGGCTGATAAATGCTTCAAAATGTAATATCGGAAATTATCGGTATCGTTTTTTTTTTTTATCGGTATCGTCTTTTTTTTTTTTTTAATTAAATCAACATAAAAAACACTTACAATTAGTACACCAACCCAAAAAACCTCCCTCCCCCATTTACACTCATTCACACTCATTCACACAAAAGGGTTGTTTCTTTCTGTTATTAATATTCTGGTTCCTACATTATATATCAATATATATCAATACAGTCTGTGTCATGTCTGTATTATCATGTTTTGTTTTAAGTCATGTTTTGTTTAGTTTCTGTCTTTTCACTCCCTTGTCTGGTCACCATAGCAACCATTAGTTTTCACCTGTCACGTCACGCACCTGTTTCACGTTTTGAGTCACGCACCTGCTTTCACTAATCATGTCCATAGTATTTAAGTTCATTCATTTTCTGTTGTTCGGCCTGACGACATCCCCGCATTTATGCCCCCTGTCACACTCTGTCCTCCGCTGCGCACTTCATGTCCATGCCAAGTAAGTTTTGTTTCGATTCATGCCACAGTTAGTGTTTTGTTTAATTGTTCATAGTTTTTTGCCCCCGTGCAAGTCTTTTGTTTTCATTAGTCAAGTTTGCACATCCGCCTTGAGCGCGCCTTTTGTTCGTTTGAGTGTTATTATTAAATGATGTATTTACCTTCATGCCGTGACCAGTCCAATTCACGTGCACCTCGGGAGAACAAACCACACCATAGTCCAAGTCTTGACAGTCTGCAAGGGATACAGTCCGTACGCACACATGATTGTGCGTGCTGCTGGTCCACTAATAGTACTAACCTTTAACAGTTAATTTTACTCATTTTCATTAATTACTAGTTTCTATGTAACTGTTTTTATATTGTTTTACTTTTTTTTTTTATTCAAGAAAATGTTTTTAATTTATTTATCTTATTTTATTATTATTTTTAAAAAGTACCTTATCTTCACCATACCTGGTTGTCCAAATTAGGCATAATAATGTGTTAATTCCACGACTGCATATATCGGTTGATATCGTTATCGGTTGATATCGGTATCGGTAATTAAAGAGTTGGACAATATCGGAATATCGGATATCGGCAAAAAGCCATTATCGGACATCCCTAAAGTAGACAAACAATTTACCATTGTAGCAATATAAAATATATGTAATATTTACATATTACATATACAGTATATCAAATATACTTATATATTATATTATTATATTATATTATATTTGTATAAAATATATACAATATATAACAAATCCCAATTACCATGTACAATATTACAGTATATGTAACAGCTGCAGCAAAAAAAAAAAGGGCAGCATAAAATAGAGTGTAGATCCAGCAGAATATTTACAATATAACTGAAATAAATTCTTACTTATTAAACCGTCCCATGTGTGAAGTCTGTAGGAGTGTTTTCATGCAGTTTTGTACATGCTATCGTAATGTAATAAGGCCAGTCATTAGCATGAGCTAATATGCTAATATGCCATTCTCTTTGTATCGTTTTAGTTTTGTAAATTCACCAAGATGTCACCGTGGACTGTTTAGCTGATTGGAGAGCTGGCTTCCGCAGCTTGTGGGTCCATGACTACGGCTTCTGTTTTGTCTGATCAGCCGTTTTACAGGCAGCGTTTGGAAACAATTAAGGTATGTAAATAAACATTTACAAAATATTTCCTTGTAAATAACTCACTTCACAATGTATATATTTGCGGCTTAGAGTCCGGTGCGGCTAATATATGGAAACATATGTTTTTCTTCTAAAATCGGCAATACTGTGGTAACGAACAGAAAAACAAATATTAGTCTTTTACATATATAAATAGCATTTATTTAGCCTTTTTCTTTTTTTTTTTTCTTGTATTTATTTATTTCAGGCAATGACATAAAAAAAGTACAAAGTTGACTACACATAATAATATAAATTAATATAGTGCAAAAGGTAATGTACAGTATGTAATGCATGATTGTCCATTTAGCCTTTTCATTAAAAATTACAAGATGACATTAGCCTCCCAACACTGTTTTACCTAACATAATGAATAATTGTGATTATATTTTGTCCATAATCTTGCAGCCTATAAGAAACAAAACCTATAAAAAGTCACAAAAGTAAATTTAAGGAATCGTTAATGTTTTGCCGCTATCATTCTGCAGCAAACCAGTTTTGCGACTCATCCGTGCTAAATATGTGATAGCATTCGAGATGCATGCTATATTAATGCGAGGAGAGATATGTCTTGCTCCGTGCGTGTTTCAAAAATGTCCTTTTTTATTCATTTATTTATTTATTCATTATTGTTTTTAATTTATTTATCTTATTTTATTTTATTATTTTTTTTTAAAAGAACCTTATCCTCACCTTACCTGGTTGTCCAAATTAGGCATAATAATGTGTTAATTCCATGACTGTATATATCGGTATCGGTTGATATCGGTATCGGTAATTAAGAGTTGGACAATATCGCGATATCGGCAAAAAGCCATTATCGGACATCCCTAGAAATTACACATAGCTGGATTTTTGCATGCAGTGACCATATGAAAAGTAATGAACTCCTCTGCTAATGATAATGCAACCTCACCAAAGCACCATTGGGCGGAAAAAAAAAATCTGCGGCGGATGATGATAAACATGTCATTTGTCGCCGACACCTGTGCACACGAGTCCAGGCCCGCCCTCCATCTCCTCCTCTCGCTAACTTGCCTCAAAGTCGCAGTGTACCTCCACGTTGTGGTCGTGCAGGCCTTCAAACATGGAGCCCAGCTGCTGCTGTGTATTTTTGTCAGGCACCACACACACACACACACACACACACACACGCACCGGCTGTTTGTGCTCATGGAGGGCACATGTTACTGGGTAAATTATCACAGCCATGACAAACACTGTTTATTTTTTTTTATTTTTTTTATGAAGGAATGTAGCTTAGTTGTTATATTTGAAGTCTGCGCTTTGTATGCGGGGCCGTGCTTATTAGGACAGATTGAGGATGTTTGCTCCTGGCGTCTGCGCTCCGCCCATGCAGGACACACACAAACACAAACACACTCGGTTCGGAGTTGCGAAATGGCTCTTTTGTACTTTTCATCAGAGGAATATTGGAGTGTGTGTCAGTCTCAGGGGGTAAATACAGATGAACGGCAGCAGCAGGGGAGGAAAGACTGGAATATGACGGGGGGGGGGAAGACTAAAAGAGTTGAAAGCATGGTAATGACTCCATGACAGAGTCGAACTGTGTTAGGAGATAGGAGACGGAGGTGTTTTAGTTCATTAAATGGGTCCTATCATCCCTCACATACCAGGAACTGTTGTATTACTGTATTTCCTCTCAATACTATTGGACCTAAGAGTAGTCACTGTACAGCTTGGAAAGCTATATGTATCCGCTGAACATTAAAAAGGTAATGTACCACTGATAGTCTGCATTTGACCCATCCACTCGTTCCACCCCCCTGGGAGGTGAGGGGAGCAGTGAGCAGCAGCGGTGGCTGCGCTCGGGAATAATTTTGGTGATTTAACCCCCAATTCCAACCATTGATGCTGAGTGCCAAGCAGGGAGGTAACGGGTACCATTTTTATAGTCTTTGGTATGACTCGGCCGGGGTTTGAACTCACAACCTACCGATCTCAGGGCGGACACTCTAACCACATGTCTCAACACATTGCTGTTATTGTCTAAATAGTTGGCATGCAAAACATTTACTGAGTCTTCTGTAGTGATTTTTTTTGTTTTAATATTATTTTCCGATTCTGTTCATAACTTTTATGGACAGAATTTCTAGGCGCAGTCAAGGCGTTGAGGGGATCCGGTTTGGTGGCTGCAGGATTAGGTCTCTGCTTTTTGCAGATGATTTGGTCCTGATGGCTTCATCTGGCCAGGATCTTCAGCTCTCACTGGATCGGTTCGCAGCTGAGTGTGAAGCGACTGGGATGAGAATCAGAACCTCCAAGTCCGAGTCCATGGTTCTCGCCCGGAAAAGGGTGGAGTGCCATCTCCGGGTTGGGGAGGAGATCTTGCCCCAAGTGGAGGAGTTCAAGTACCTCGGAGTCTTGTTCACGAGTGAGGGAAGAGTGGATCGTGAGATCGACAGGCGGATCGGTGCGGCGTCTTCAGTAATGCGGACGCTGTATCGATCCGTTGTGGTGAAGAAGGAGCTGAGCCGGAAGGCAAAGCTCTCAATTTACCGGTCGATCTACGTTCCCATCCTCACCTATGGTCATGAGCTTTGGGTTATGACCGAAAGGACAAGATCACGGGTACAAGCGGCCGAAATGAGTTTCCTCCGCCGGGTGGCGGGGCTCTCCCTTAGAGATAGGGTGAGAAGCTCTGCCATCCGGGAGGAGCTCAAAGTAAAGCCGCTGCTCCTCCGCATCGAGAGGAGCCAGATGAGGTGGTTCGGGCATCTGGTCAGGATGCCACCCGAGCGCCTCCCTAAGGAGGTGTTTAGGGCATGTCCGACCGGTAGGAGGCCACGAGGAAGACCCAGGACACGTTGGGAAGACTATGTCTCCCGGCTGGCCTGGGAACGCCTCGGGATCCCCCGGGAGGAGCTGGACGAAGTGGCTGGGGAGAGGGAAGTCTGGGCTTCCCTGCTTAGGCTGCTGCCCCCGCGACCCGACCTCGGATAAGCGGAAGAAGATGGATGGATGGATGGATGGATATTTTTTCAGATAAAAACAAAACTATTTTTTTTTCCATTGCTTTATCTGTCCCCTTCAGTAATTTACAGTAAAACCACAATTACGAATCAATTAAATCGTTTAGAAAAAAAACTTTGATTCATATCCTGTTTCTTCGATTAATCGTTGAATTAGTGGGACTATTAACATTTTGATAAATCCAGACCCCATGGAGTGTCCGGAACTTTAAATATGCGAACATAGTTTCCGCACGGCCGCTGCTATAGAGCAAACATGAGAGCGGTGGCGTTCTGTTTTGTGGCAAAAAGCTGATTTTTGTAATTGTTTGTATTAATGCACACATTAAAATGTAGATTTTAGTGTTATACAAAATAATGAAAGTTATGGCAAGCAGAAACCATGGATTCCCTACAAAATTCCCTAAAATAAGCATTGACGCTACGATGTGTGTTTTATCCAATTACTCAATTAATCGAACACACAAACCGATAGATTACTCAATTCCTAAAACAACTGATAGCTGAAGCTCTAATTTACGGTATACAGCAATAGATGATATCTGTCTATTACCTGACCGCTTCTATGTTAGCTACCTCTCTTTGTTTATAATGTATATTTTCTGCTGGATCTACTCTCTATTTTTTGCTGCGGCTGTTATTTATACTGTAATATTGTACATGGTAATTGGGATTTGTTATATATTGTATATGTTATATAAAAATATAATATAATATAATACTATAATATATCAGTACATATTATATACTGTATATATAATATGTAAATATTACATATATGTTATATTTTATATTGCTACTATGGTACCTTTTTAGTCTACTTTATGCCTGCATTATCCTTTCCATCCTTTGTAAGTGAGCTACTGTGTGGAACAATTTTCCTTGTGGATCAATAAAGTTTGTCTAAGTCTTAATAGGCTTATGATGTCTATAGTGAGGTAGTCTCTGTGCTGATAGACACAGCGTCTCATTAATTCTCCACTTAGGCAAATACTGTAAATCCCTACACATTGAATTACTCACATATGGTTATAACAACATGTTTTTGTTTTGTTTAAGAAATCACCTAATTAATAAAATATACAAAAACAAAACACACGGCACAGCCTTACAGCTGTTCACCAAGAGCTAACCTATGAAGAAAAGAACATAGTATAGAACTGTAGTTGTACCGTGGTAAATTGATTTATTTGCGTTTTTTCGTCATTGATTTATGTATATGTCAGTGTTATGCCAATGTTTGATATATTTCTGTGTTAGGGACACATTTGTATTAGCCCCATTTGGATGTCCAAAAGTCTTTAATATATTGTTGTATTATCAAAGGATTGTTTAACATATTTTTTGGAATAATAATGATTTAAACAATGATATTCTGATAAACAATCCATTATTATTATTAATCTGTATTTTATTGCAAAAAATAGTATTTAAATTATAATGATTTTACTGAATCATACAAAAAAACACATTGGTAAACGTATTTTTTTTTTTAGATCATGTATTAAAAATGTTTTGCCTTAGAGTTCAGTGATATTTGTAAAAACTACTGTTATCAAATTAAATATTTTTTTAATCAGATTAATTTTTTTTAAATTTGGATTAATCATTATTGATCACAGGTTATTACTCGCTTGGATGATTTAAATTAACTTAAAAAAAAGATATTTGGACACAAATGCAATTTTATTGTCAGAATGTCATCCAGGAACATTCTTTGAATGTGTTACTTGAATGATTAATTAAATCACAATTATTGAAATTCAATGATTTGGTGCAATTTGCAAACAGCTAAAATGATGTACAAACCCCGTTTCCATATGAGTTGGGAAATTGTGTTAGATGTAAATATAAATGGAATGCAATGATTTGCAAATCCTTTTCAACCCATATTCAATTGAATGCACTACAAAGACAAGATATTTGATGTTCAAACTTATAAACTTTATTTTTTTTTTTTGCAAATAATAATTAACTTAGCTGCAACATGTGCCAAAGTAGTTGGGAAAGGGCATGTTCACCACTGTGTTACATGGCCTTTCCTTTTAACAACACTCAGTAAACGTTTGGGAACTGAGTAGACACATTTTTTAAGCTTCTCAGGTGGAATTCTTTCCCATTCTTGCTTGATGTACAGCTTAAGTTGTTCAACAGTCCGTGGGTCTCCGTTGTGCTATTTTAGGCTTCATAATGCGCCACACATTTTCAATGGGAGACAGGTCTGGACTACAGGCAGGCCAGTCTAGTACCCGCACTCTTTTACTATGAAGCCACTTTGATGTAACACGTGTAACTAGTCTTGGCAAAGACTAGTTAAGAGACAATATGTTACTAATTTGCATGTTAATAAGCAACTAATTAATGGTGAATATGTTCCCCATACTAAAGTGTTACCATGTTTTTTTACTGGTGCACAAAATGAACCGTGTATGAACATCACCTTGTTCAAAGAACAAAACCCACACAGTGCATAAACTCACAACAAATTACACACCTGCAAATCAGTGTGACTTCTGCTGTTGCCGTATCCATAATACGCCGATAGGAAGAAGTTTTTATTTACACGATGAGTCGGGTGTGTTTTGACCTCCGCCGAGCCCCTGAGCCCGACTCACCGAACACCTAGGGTTCCATCGAACCCAGGTTAAGAACCACTGTGTTACGGTTACGAGGCATTGTGATGCCGGAGGTCGTCTTTTCAAGATGCAGAGGGATGTCAGGAAGCGGCTTGCAGGTGAGAATAAATGATTTATTCTGATTGCAGAACAAAATGCTGCGCGGTGCACCACGGCACGGAAAACAAGAGGGTAGCAAAGATGCTAATATCAAAAATGTAAACTATGAGCGAAACTAGGAGCGTAACTTGTTGCGTAGGAGCAAACAAAACCAACAGACCGAGTGAGGTCAGCGCGTGAACTAAATAGCCCTCTGATTAGTGCCCCGGCAACAGGTGCGCGTCCGGAACACTAACCAGAGGCAGGTGACGATAATCTGCCGTCATGGCAACAGAAACAAACTCAAGAGGTGATGAAAACAAGTGACTTGAAAACAATAACAAAAATATGATCCGGGTAGCGGATCATAACACACTGGTCTATATGTTATAGTTATTTGAATGACTCTTACCATAATATGTTACGTTAACATACCAGGCACGTTCTCAGTTGGTTATTTATGCCTCATATAACGTACACTTATTCAGCCTGTTGTTCACTATTCTTTATTTATTTTAAATTGCCTTTCAAATGTCTATTCTTGGTGTTGGGTTTTGTCAAATACATTTCACCAAAAAATGCGACTTATACTCCAGTGCGACTTATATATGTTTTTTTCATTCTTTATTATGCATTTTCGGCCGGTGCGACTTATACTCCAGAGCAGGGGTCACCAACGCGGTGCCCGCGGGCACCAGGTAGCCCATAAGGACGAGATGAGTCGCCCGCTGGCCTGTTCTAAAAATAGCTCAAATAGCAGCACTTACCAATGAGCTGCCTCTATTTTTTAAATTGTATATATTTACTAGCAAGCTGGTCTCGCTTTGCTCGACATTTTTGATTCTAAGAGAGACAAAACTCAAATAGAATTTGAAAATCCAAGAAAATATTTAAAAGACTTGGTCTTCACTAACTGACAAAGAAACAGATAACAGATTTGGTGTCCAGTTCGAAGTGTGACATTATTTATTTAAAAATTTGAGAGTTGACTTTTGTATTTTGCATGAGTTATTATTTGTACAAACATGGTGCAAAGTAATTCATGATTTGTTAAAAAATGTTTGTGGCTCGCTAGTTAAAATGGGATATTGTGATTTCACAAGACTGTCTTAGAAGTGACCATTTGAAAATGTTCAATTTGAAAAATGTGCATTTAGAGAAAATATAAAAATAAAGTGTTGCATATTGATATTTATCTGTTTCTATACATCATACTTGCCAACCCTCCCGGATTTTCCGGGAGACTCCCGAAATTCAGCGCCTGTCCCGAAAACCTCCCGGGACAAATTTTCTCCCGAAATTCAAGCGGAGCTGGAAGCCACGCCCCCTCCAGCTCCATGCGGACCTGAGTGACGTGTTGACAGCCTGTTCACACGTCCGCTTTCCCACAATATAAACAGCTAATGATCGAGGGCGAGTTCTTGGTTTCTTATGTGGGTTTATTGTTAGGCAGTTTCATTAACGTCCTCCCAGCGCGGTAACAGCACACAACAACAGCAGTCAAGTTTTCGTCTACCGTAAAGCAGTTCGTCTGCCGTAAACAGCAATGTTGTGACACATTTAAACAGGACAATACTGCCATCTACTGTACATGCATATGTGACCCACCCATAATGTGTCACATTTTTGTGTTATAATAAATAAATAAATGGGTTGTACTTGTATAGCGCTTTTCTACCTTCAAGGTACTCAAAGCGCTTTGACACTACTTCCACATTTACCCATTCACACACACATTCACACACTGATGGAGGGAGCTGCCATGCAAGGCGCTAACCAGCACCCATCAGGAGCAAGGGTGAAGTGTCTTGCTCAGGACACAACGGACATGACGAGGTTGGTACGAGGTGGGGATTGAACCAGGGACCCTCGGGTTGCGCACGGCTACTCTCCCACTGCGCCACGCCGCCCCCGTGTTGATTTATTTATTTTATTTTGTGGTTTGAATTCGTTTTTGGAGCTGTCATTACACATTTATCAGTATTCACATTGGTCAGTAGGGGGCAGTAGGGCGTTTCTTCCCAATTGAATGCTATCACCTGCAGACCGGAAGTGTCTTGTCATTCTGATGAGAGCGACCAGTCTGTGAACAATTGAAACGTCCTGTGTGCTTTTTCCTCCTGTATAACAGGTTAGTTTTGGTGAATCAACTCACTGAATAATATCCATGTGATCTTTATAAGTTCAAGTACACATTCTGATGGTGGAGCCTAACTCTAAAGTGTTTGTGAGTTGTAGTTTGTATTTGTGAATGACTCCAGTGCACAGCTGCAGTAATCAATACAAAAAGGCGACGTGAGTGCGCAATGTTTATATAGGAACTTCTGATCCTAATTCAGACTCCCAAATTAGAGCTCCCGTTTTCTTATTGATTTTATAATGTATATTTGTATAATGTGTGTGTTCTGAAATAGTGACAGAGAATAGAACAAGGATGGACAATTCAACCCTTAACTCAACAATGAGTAGACGAGTGTTATGTGTGTGTATATGTGTAAATAAATGAACACTGAAATTCAAGTATTTATTTTATTTATTTTTATATATATATATATATATATATATATATATATATATATATATATATATATACATATATGTAATAAAAAAAAAAAATATATATATATAGCTAGAATTCACTGAAAGTCAAGTATTTCTTATATATATATATCTTAACTACGCCCCCAACCACCCCCCCACCTCCCGAAATCGGAGGTCTCAAGTTTGGCAAGTATGCTATATATATTTATTGTGAAAATCATTAAGATGATCAGTGTTTCCACAAAGATAAATATAATTAATTATTAATAATAACATAGAGTTAAAGGTAAATTGAGCAAATTGGCTATTTCTGGCAATTTATTTAAGTGTGTGTCAAACTGGTAGTCCTTCGCATTAATCAGTACCCAAGAAGTAGCTCTTGGTTTCAAAAAGGTTGGTGACCCCTGCTCCAGAGCGACTTATACTCCGAAAAAAAGTGTCTCTTGGACATGTTTCGGTGCAAAGTGCAGCGATAAGAAGCGACATGATGGAAGATCGTAGCTCTCATCGCTTGACGATAATTTGCCCTTGTTTGTTTAATGTGACGCTAAATGGCCGCGATGATCGCCCTCCCTGCTGCTATCTCTTGCGCGTGTCCGATCCAAACCGATGCCAGCGCTCCATCTTCCCTATGAATGGAGCAAATGGAGGAAGGGGCAGGGAGGAGAATAATGATGATGACACCCTTTTTGCTCTTTTTTTTTTTTCTTCCCAGCTTCAATTACCCGCTAATGTGAGACCAAAGCAGAAAAAATGGACAACCGTAATGCGCTGAGGTAAGATCATTCCACTCTTTGGACGGGAATAATCATGTTGCGTCCCAAACACCTGCGCTTTCCTGACCCGCTGCCCAAATGAGTGCAATTAATGACAATTACCCCCCCCCAGGTGTCAGAGCATAGACATGTACTGATAGCGACCTATCTGGAGGGAGCACGTGCTTGTCTTCCAAGTAAATATGTAATGATAACAGCTGTAATACCCCGGTGAAGCAGAGCAATCTATTTGTGTTTACCTCACTAACCCGGCCGCACAAATCAGAATGGATCGACTTGGATTGGTTCCTACGGGATGGAAGGAGGGGGATGTTTGGGTTCTTTGTGCCATTTATGTGAATTTGGTGCTGAAATGGTTTCAGTGTCACGGAACAATATTACTTGCCGCCCTAACGGACATTTCAGGTCCTATTCATTATGTTTATCTACTGCAGGATTTCCCCAAAACGTGCTAAATCTCATCGCCCATTGGTGAAACACACCATTGTGAGTACTACCTTGGTGAGAATTGACCAAAAAAATTTGCGGGTTGCAATTACCTGACCTTGAGGCACTTTCGGGGTTTCAGGTGGAGGGCAAGAGTCCCATTAGGCTACTGTTTATTTACAACACCCAAAACCAGTGAAGTTGGCGCGTTGTGTAATTCGTAAATAAAAGCAGAATGCAATGATTTGCAAATCCTTTTCAACTTATATTCAATTGAATAGACTGCAAAGACAAGATATTTAATGTTCGATATTTTTTGCAAATAATCATTAACTTAGAATTTAATGGCAGCAACACATTGTTGGCACAGGGGTATTTTTACCACTGTGTTACTTGGCCTTTCCTTTTAACAACACTCAGTTTGGGAACTGAGGAGACCAATTTTTGAAGCTTTTCAGGTGGAATTCTTTCCCATTCTTGCTTGATGTACAGCTTAAGTTGTTCAAAAGTCCGGGGGTCTCCGTTGTGGTATTTTAGGCTTCATAATGTGCCACACATTTTCAATGGGAGACAGATCTGGACTACAGGCAGGCCAGTCTAGTACCCGCACTCTTTTACTATGAAGCCACGCTTTTAAAACACGTGGCTTGGCATTGTCTTGCAGAAATAAGCAGGGGCGTCCATGATAACGTTGCTTGGATGGCAACGTATGTCGCTCCAAAAGCTGTTTGTACAAACCCCGTTTCCATATGAGTTGGGAAATTGTGTTAGATGTAAATATAAACAGAATACAATGATTTGCAAATCCTTTTCAACTTATATTCAATTGAATAGACTGCAAAGACAAGATATTTAATGTTCGATATTTTTTGCAAATAATCATTAACTTAGAATTTAATGGCAGCAACACATTGTTGGCACAGGGGTATTTTTACCACTGTGTTACATGGCCTTTCCTTTTAACAACACTCAGTTTGGGAACTGAGGAGACCAATTTTTGAAGCTTTTCAGGTGGAATTCTTTCCCATTCTTGCTTGATGTACAGCTTAAGTTGTTCAAAAGTCCGGGGGTCTCCGTATTGGTATTTTAGGCTTCATAATGTGCCACACATTTTCAATGGGGGACAGATCTGGACTACAGGCAGGCCAGTCTAGTACCCGCACTCTTTTACTATGAAGCCACGCTGTTAAAACACGTGGCTTGGCATTGTCTTGCAGAAATAAGCAGGGGCGTCCATGATAACGTTGCTTGGATGGCAACGTATGTCGCTCCAAAACCTGTTTGTACAAACCCCGTTTCCATATGAGTTGGGAAATTGTGTTAGATGTAAATATAAACAGAATACAATGATTTGCAAATCCTTTTCAACTTATATTCAATTGAATAGACTGCAAAGACAAGATATTTAATGTTCGATATTTTTTGCAAATAATCATTAACTTAGAATTTAATGGCAGCAACACATTGTTGGCACAGGGGTATTTTTACCACTGTGTTACATGGCCTTTCCTTTTAACAACACTCAGTTTGGGAACTGAGGAGACCAATTTTTGAAGCTTTTCAGGTGGAATTCTTTCCCATTCTTGCTTGATGTACAGCTTAAGTTGTTCAAAAGTCCGGAGGTCTCCGTATTGGTATTTTAGGCTTCATAATGCGCCACACATTTTCAATGGGAGACAGATCTGGACTACAGGCAGGCCAGACTAGTACCCGCACTCTTTTACTATGAAGCCACGCTGTTAAAACACGTGGCTTGGCATTGTCTTGCAGAAATAAGCAGGGGCGTCCATGATAACGTTGCTTGGATGGCAACGTATGTCGCTCCAAAACCTGTTTGTACAAACCCCGTTTCCATATGAGTTGGGAAATTGTGTTAGATGTAAATATAAACAGAATACAATGATTTGCAAATCCTTTTCAACCCATATTCAATTGAATGCACTACAAAGACAAGATATTTGATGTTCAAACTCATAAACTTTATTTTTTTTTTGCAAATAATAATTAACTTAGTATTTCATGGCTGCAACACGTGCCAAAGTAGTTGGGAAAGGGCATGTTCACCACTGTGTTACATGGCCTTTCCTTTTAACCACACTCAGTAAACGTTTGGGATAGGCCAGTCTAGTACCTGCACTCTTTTACTATGAAGCCACGCTGTTAAAACACGTGGCTTGGTATTGTCTTGCAGAAATAAGCAGGGGCGTCCATGATAACGTTGCTTGGATGGCAACGTATGTCGCTCCAAAACCTGTATGTACCTTTCAGCCTTAACGATGCCTTCATAGATGTGTAAGTTACCCATGCCTTGGGCACTAATACACCCCCATACCATCACAGATGCTGGCTTTTCAACTTTGCGCCTATAACAATCCGGATGGTTATTTCCCTCTTTGTTCCGGAGGACACGATGTCTACAGTTTCCAAAAACAATTTGAAATGTGGACTCGTCAGACCACACAACACTTTTTCACTTTGCATCAGTCCATCTTAGATGAGCTTGGGCCCAGCGAAGCCGGCAGCGTTTCTGGGTGTTGTTGATAAATGGCCTTGGCTTTGCATAGCAGAGTTTTAACTTGCAATTACAGATGTAGCTACAAACTGTAGTTACTGACAGTGGTTTTCTGAAGTGTTCCTGAGCCCATGTGGTGATATCCTTTACACACTGATGTCGCTTTTTGATGCAGTACCGCCTGAGGGATCGAAAGTCCGTAATATTATTGCTTACGTGCAGTGATTTCTCCAGATTCTCTGAACCTTTTGATGATATTACAGACCGTAGATGGTGACATCCCTAAATTCCTTGCAATATCTGGTTGAGAAATGCTGTTCTTAAACTGTTGGACAAATTGCTCACGCATTTGTTGACAAAGTGGTGACCCTCGCCTCATCCTTGTTTGTGAATGACTGAGCATTTCATGGAAGCTGCTTTTATACCCGATCATGGCACCCACCTGTTCCCAATTAGCCTGTTCACCTGTGGGATGTTCCAAATAAATGTTTGATGTAAATTCCTCAACTTTCTCAGTCTTTTTTGCCACTTGTGCCACCTTTTTTGAAACATGTTGCAGGCATCAAATTTCAAATGAGCTAATATTTGCAAAAAAAATAACAACGTTTTCCAGTTCGAATGTTAATTATCTTGTCTTTGCAGTGTATTCAATTGATTATAGGCTGAAAAGGATTTAGCAAATCATCAATCGCAACCTGAGGGTTCCTGGTTCAATCCCCAACTCCTACCAACCTCGTCACGTCCGTTGTGTCCTTGTGCAAGACACTTCACCCTTGCGCCATCAGTGTGTGAATGGGTGAATGTGGAAATAGTGTCAAAGCGTTTTGAGTACCTTGAAGGTAGAAAAACCCATTTACCATATTAACCGCAACATGTACCGTATTTTTCGGAGTATAAGTCGCACCGGAGTATAAGTCGCACCTGCCGAAAATGCATAATAAAGAAGTGAAAAAACATATATAAGTCGCACTGGAGCCCGGCCAAACTATGAAAAAAACTGCGACTTCTAGTCCGAAAAATACGGTAAGTGTAGAAAAAACCCAACATTATGTTTTGTACAATTTCAGAATGTGCTTGTTCTATTTTTAAACAAAGAAAACAATCTGAAGTTGTCCTTATTTTTAAGTTATCGTGCTGTGATTTGACCAGTCTGGTCCACTTGGGAATAGATTTTTCTCCATGTGGCCCCCGATCTAAAATGAGTTTGACACCCCTGATATAAGTGAATATTGTGCATGTTTTTTTTGTTGTTTTGTTTTTGTCCTGTCCAGCTTCTCAGGCAAATCATATAGTTGATGTAGATGCCCATATCGGCTGTACACATTTACTTTACAAAAGAGAAGTGTGGGATACTTCTCTTGTTGCCTTATTTGTATTTGACTTTATTAAATGGATTTATATTATCATTTGGTGCAGCCGGGCCGGAGCAGGAGGGGATAGAAAGAGAAAATAAGGAATACAGAGGGGGACATTGTGGGGATGAGAGGGGGATAAGACATAGACAAAAACAACAACAGCAAACACAACAATAACAACAACAATAGAGCAACACCAGCAAATGGGATATGTACAAATATGATGGTAAAAGTGATAGCAAAGAAGCAGTTAGTGAAATAAATAATAATACAGAAATGACAATAAGCCTTATTACACTACAAATGGAGCAATACAAATCAATCAATTCCTTTATTGTCATTGTCATAATAACACTTAAGTCATACATGTCAACGAGATTTTGTTTGAGCTTTGTCTAGCGGCATAGAAACTGCATTAAAGTGCAGGTTGACCATAGTCTACAGTTTAGCATTGTCGGGAAGATGGCGAATAGAGGGGCGTGGGGGTGGGAACAGTCAGATGTCTGATGGGTGTTACGTTGATGTTGCAGCAATGCAATGTCCAGAGCACAATTATTGAGGTGGTGAAGAGTGAGGTAATAAGATGGTCCGGGGCAGCAAAGGGGCAGGCTGTTCATTTAGCAGTCTCACAGCCTGGGGATACAGACTGTGAGACATTCTGGTGGTCCTGGCGCGAATCGATCTATACCTCCTTCCAGAGGGTAGCAGGTTGAAGAGGCCATGCGCTGGGTGGTATCTGTCCTTCAGGATGTTGTGTACTCGCTTTAGGCAGCGAGTTGTGTACATGGCACTCATCTCTGGGAGTATCGTCCTTGTAATTTCCCCCGCCGCTTTAACCACTCGCTGGAGGGCCTGTTGGTTCGCTTTAGTGCATACTTGCCAACCCTCCCGGATTTTCCGGGAGACAAATTTTCTCCCGAAAATCCCCCGAAATTCAGGCGGAGCTGGAGGCCACGCCCCCTCCAGCTCCATGCGGACCTGAGTCCGCTTTCCCACAATATAAAGAACGTCTACAGTAAAGCAGTCCGTCTGCCGTAAACAGCAATGTTGTGACACTTTTAAACAGGACAATACTGCCATCTAGTGCATTTGATGAAAGCACTTTTGTGCGTCCACACAGCAATGCATCATCAGAGAGGGTGTTCAGCATGGTTAGAAAGATAGTGACAGAGAATAGAACAAGGATGGACAATTCAACCCTTAACTCAACAATGAGTAGATGAGTGTTATGTGTGTGTATATGTGTAAATAAATGAACACTGAAATTCAAGTATTTATTTTATTTATATATATATATATATATATATATATATATATATATATATATATATATATATATATATATATATATATATATATATATATATATATATATGTATATATACATATGTATATATATAGCTAGAATTCACTGAAAGTCAATTATTTCTTATATATATATATATATATATATATATATATATATATATATATATATATATATATATATATATATATATATATATATATATATATATCCATCCATTTCTACCGTTAATTCCCTTCGGGGTCGCGGGGATATATATATATATATATATATATATATATATATATATATATATATATATATATATATATATATATATATATGAAATACTTGACTTGGTGAATTCTAGCTGTAAATATACTCCTCCCCTCTTAACCACGCCCCCGACCCAACCACGCCCCCCGCACCCACCCCCCGAAATTGGAGGTCTCAAGGTTGGCAAGTATGCTTTAGTGCAGCTAGCAAACCACACTAAAAAGCCGTAAGTGAGGACACTGCTGATGGCACAGTTGTAAAAGTTTACCATTGATTTCTGCGGAATGTTTGCACATTTTAGTTTCCTCTAGTTTCCTCAAAAAAAAAAAAGACGTTGTTGGGCCTTTCCGACTGTAGAAGCAGTGTTAATGTCCCAGCATATTTATTATTATTATTATTTATGTTCACCCCTAAGAATTTGAAATGCTTGACCCTTTCTACAAGATTGTTATTAATTAAAAGTGGAGGGTGTTTGTTCTGCCCTTTCCTGCGGAAGTCTACAATTAGTTATTTGGTTTTGTTAGTGTTAAAGGGGAACATTATCACAATTTCAGAAGGGTTAAAACCATTAAAAATCAGTTCCCAATGGCTTATTTTATTTTTCGAAGTTTTTTTCAAAATTTTACCCATCACACAATATCCCTAAAAAAAGCTTCAAAGTGCCTGATTTTAACCATCGTTATATACACCCGTCCATTTTCCTGTGACGTCACATAGTGATGCCAACTCAAACAAACATGGCGCATAGAACAGCAAGCTATAGCGACATTAGCTCGGATTCAGACTCGGATTTCAGCGGCTTAAGCGATTCAACAGATTACGCATGTATTGAAACGGATGGTTGTAGTGTGGAGGCAGGTAGCGAAAACGAAATTGAAGAAGAAACTGAAGCTATTGAGCCATATCGGTTTGAACCGTATGCAAGCGAAACCTACGAAAACGACACGACAGCCAGCGACACGGGAGAAAGCGAGGACGAATTTGGCGATCGCCTTCTAACCAACGATTGGTATGTGTTTGTTTGGCATTAAAGGAAACTAACAACTATGAACTAGGTTTACAGCATATGAAATACATTTGGCAACACTTTGAGAGTGCAGACAGCCCAATTTTCATCAATTAATATATTCTGTAGACATACCCTCATCCGCGCTCTTTTCCTCAAAGCTGATCTGTCCAGTTTTGGAGTTGATGTCAGCAGGCCAGGGAAGCTAGGGTCGATAATCTTCTCTTGATCATCTTCGGTGGCATAAGGGACGGTGTGAGGGGGTTTAGCTCGCTCGTCTGCGGGAACAAACTGCCGCCATTGCTTGCCGTGCTACCGAGGTCCTTTGTCCCTGAATTGCTCACACACTCCGGCAGATTCAATGGGGGTCTGGCGGCAGATTTCTTTGACTTTATCGTTGGAAATGCATCTGCTTTGAGTGTCGCAGGATATCCACACATTCTTGCCATCTCTGTCGTAGCATAGCTTTCGTCGGTAAAGTGTGCGGAACAAACGTCCAATTTCTTGCCACTTTCGCATCTTTGGGCCACTGGTGCAACTTGAATCCGTCCCTGTTCGTGTTGTTACACCCTCCGACAACACACCGACGAGGCATGATGTCTCCAAGGTACGGAAAACAGTCGAAAAAACGGAAAATAACAGAGCTGATTTGACTCGGTGTTTGAGAAAATGGCGGATTGCTCCCCGATGTGACGTCACAACGAGAGCGAATATTAGAAAGGCGTTTAATTCGCCAAAATTCACCCATTTAGAGTTCGGAAATCGGTTAAAAAAATATATGGTCTTTTTTCTGCAACATCAAGGTATATATTGACGCTTACATAGGTCTGATGATAATGTTCCCCTTTAAGAACCAAGTTGTTGTTAGCACACCATGAAGCCAGCTGTTGGACATCTGCACTGTATGCTGTCTCATCATTGTTACTGATGAGCCCAAGTACCAAATACCAATAGAAATAGCGCTATTGATAATGAATAATAGCAATAATTTACCTCTATTATCAACAATACAGTTGTTCAAATGCAACAATACATATATGTAACAGGCATGTGATTTTTCCGTCTAAAGTCGGAATTCCGTCTTTTTTAATCTCGGGAAGAAAAAAAAAATACTCCCGTTTTTCCGTTTTTTTTTCCGACCCTAAGTCAAGATTCGAGACGTAGTTTATATTACGCCGTAGTTGATTGGTCGATATGTTCCTTGTGACCAATCAGGACATCTGTTATGAATGATGACGTTAATAACGTCATCATTCATAATGGTTATTACCGCCATTTTCCATATGTAAACGATGTCGGTTCTCGAGAGAAAGGACGCTTTACGAGTAAAAGAAATTGATAAACATGTCAAAAATAAGTTTCGATGGGACTGGATGGAAAGGGAAAATCACTGATACTGTTGGGAAGAAGGAAGTTACGACTTTGTTCGGTGATTTTATTCGGAAAATCGATCGTCCCGGAATGGTTTTGTGCACGTGGTGTCATGATAATATTGACTATGGACAGAGGTGGGTAGTAACGCGCTACATTTACTCCGTTACATCTACTTGAGTAACTTTTGGGATAAATTGTACTTCTAAGAGTAGTTTTAATGCAACATACTTTTACTTTTACTTAAGTATATTTATAGAGAAGGAACGCTACTTTTACTCCGCTACTTTTATCTACATTCAGCTCGCTACTCACTACTAATTTTTATCGATCTGTTAATGCACGCTTTGTTTGTTTTGGTCTGTCAGACAGACTTTCAAAGTGCCTGCCTTACTGGTGACGTTTCACTTCGTTCCACCAATCAGATGCAGTCACTGGTGACGTTGGACCAATCAAACAGAGCCAGGTGGTCACATGACCTGACTTAAACAAGTTGAAAAACTTATTGGGGTGTTACCATTTAGTGGTCAATTGTACGGAATATGTACTGTACTGTGCAATCTAATCATAAAAGTTCCAATCAATCAATCAAAAGTGTGAAGGAAAAAAGATACTTGTTTTATTTCAACCGTACCGTCAAAAGCCTCAAGACTGACCGCACATGAGGACGTTCCTGTCTTCACAATAAAAGTGCCGCGCCATCGCGCCTGCGCTTTCAAAACAAGAGTCTCCGAAAGCCAGCGTAAACAAGCTAGCAAGCTACGGAGTT
Organism: Nerophis lumbriciformis; assembly: GCF_033978685.3. Lineage (NCBI taxonomy): Eukaryota > Metazoa > Chordata > Actinopteri > Syngnathiformes > Syngnathidae > Nerophis > Nerophis lumbriciformis. The sequence goes on along the minus strand of NC_084553.2, from coordinate 52,396,570 downwards.
TGACGCCAATATATTTCTTGTAAAGTGTATAAAAACGAATATGGAAGCTGGACAAATAGGATGCCAAAAACCCACCACTTTCATGTGGTATTAGACAGAAAGGAGGAACTTTTCTTCTCCTCCATTTGAAAACGTGGACGTTATCATCACGACTGTCTGATTACAATCAACGCAAGTCATCAGAATCAGGTAATACACCAACTTATATTCTAGTCTTCATTAAAGAAAGGAATCTATATGTTAAACATGCATGTATATTCATTAAAACACCTTTAACATGTAAACAAAAACAGCAAAATAAATACTTATAAATTATATACTGTATATATCAATGTATATGTATGTATGTATGTATGTATGTATATATATATATATATATATATATATATATATATATATATATGATATGAGTGTGTATGTTACTCATCAGTTACTCAGTACTTGAGTAGTTTTTTCACAACATACTTTTTACTTTTACTCAAGTAAATATTTGGGTGACTACTCCTTACTATTACTTGAGTAATAAATCTCTAAAGTAACAGTACTCTTACTTGAGTACAATTTCTGGCTACTCTACCCACCTCTGACTATGGATCACGAGGTTTCAAAGCTTTGGAAGT
>NC_084553.2:52268450-52390950 GCF_033978685.3 Nerophis lumbriciformis | reverse complement strand
CCTCACGACTCACGCACCTGTCTTTAATCATGTCACTATTATTTAAACCCATTGTTGCCAGGAAGTCTCCCTGGCGACATCATACCCCTGACTCTCTGCTTCACACTTTGTTTACCTCTGTGTACTTCATGCCCTGTCCAAGTAAGTTTTTTCGATTCATGCCACAGTTAGCGACTTTTGTTCATGTTCTTAGTTTTTTGCCCACGTGCAAGTATTGGTTTCATTTGTCAAGTTTGTACTTCCGCCTTGTGCGCACCTTTAGTTTGTTCTTTTTGTAGTTATAGTGTTTAAATAAATCATGTCTTCACCTTCACGCCATGTCTGGTCCAAATGTTCATTTGCACCACGGGAGAACAAACCACGCCATAGTCCAAGTCCTGACAGTTTGTGAGTTCAAACCCCGGTTGAGACATACCAAAGACTATAAAAATGGGACCCATTACCTCCCTGCTTGACACTCAGCATCAAGGGTTGGAATTGGGGGTTAAATCACCAAAAATTATTCCCGGGCGCGGCCAGGGGGTGAACAAGGGGATGGGTCAAATGCAGAGGACAAATTTCACCACACCTAGTGTGTGTGTGACAATCATTGGTACTTTAACTTTAATTTAAGAAAGCCACAGAAAACTCACCGGTACTCACTAAGAAGGAGAGCAAAATGTTGATTATGTGGCAGATATATATTTGCAAGGCCATTTTCAAGAAGGATACTTAAGAGAAACTACATCTTGTGAGACGTGGGACAAATTTTCAAGCGTTGACCGGTCCGCAGTTACAAAAAGGTTGGGGACCACTGCTCTAGACCAGTGGTTCTCAACCTTTTTTCAGTGATGTACCCCCTGTGAGCATTTTTTTAATTCAAGTACCCTCTAATCAGAGCAAAGCATTTTTGGGTTGGAAAAAAAGAGATACAGAAGTAAAATACAGCACTATGTCATCAGTTTCTGATTTATTAAATTGTATAACAGTGCAAAATATTGCTCATTTGTTTTGGTCTTTCTTGAACTATTTGGAAAAAAAGATACAAAAATAACTAAAAACTTGTTGAAAAAATAAACAAGTGATTCAATTATAAATAAAGATTTCTACACATAGAAGTAATAGAAGTAATCATCAACTTAAAGTGCCCTCTTTGGGGATTGTAACAGAGATCCATCTGGATTCATGAATGTCATGTCTGTGTGATCATGTTTTTGTTTTGGTCATGTTCGTTTTGGTTTTTGGACTTTTTGTGCACTTTTGTTTTGTCACCATAGCAACCATTAGTTTTCACCTGTCACGTCACGCACCTGTTTCACGTTTTGAGTCACGCACCTGCTTTCACTAATCATGTCCATAGTATTTAAGTTCATTCTTTTCAGTTTGTCGTTCTGACGACAACGCCACATTTATGCTTCTGTACACTCTTCATCCTCTAAGATCCTGCTTCATGTCCCATGCCAAAGTAAGTTTTTGTTCCATGTTTATAGTCTTTTTGTTTTTCATAGTTTGTTCTCCGCCATTGTGCGCGCCTTTTGTTTACTTCCTTGTTTTGTAGTTATAGTGTTAAATAAAAATGTACTTACATTCCCGCCTCGCCCGAGCCAACTTTCCGTTGCATCCCGGAAAAGCTAACACCCAGGACCAAGTCATGACAATGAACTTAATTTTAAACATTTCTTCACAAAAAAGAAATCTTTAACATCAATATTTATGGAACATGTCCACAAAACATCTAGCTGTTAACACTGAATATTGCATTGTTGCATTTCTTTTCACAGTTTCTTTTTGACAGACATTTAAAAAAAATCTCACGTACCCCTTGGCATACCTTCAAGTACCCCCAGGGGTACGCGTACCCCCATTTGAGAACCACTGCTCTAGACCATCGACTGAATCCTGGATGTGATTGCAACCCAGCTATTCGAGTAATATTAAAAACCGAATTGGGGCCACAAACAAAAATCTTGTTTAGGGCAACACAATGGAAATGTTATGACTATTTGTTATTTGCAATTCGACTTAATTCTCGTAATTTTTAGCACTTTGTTGTTAACATTTCCCTAAAACAGCGCCACCAAAACAAGGATGAACACGTCAGGTGATGCCAGTAGCAGCCCCCCCCCCCCCATCATCAAGCATCACGTGCTCCTCCATCCCCACAATTCCCATAAACGCTCATAATTGCCACATTAAACCTGCGTTTATTATTTTTTCTCCAGGTGCAGGTGTGCTGATGATACGAGGGCCCAGGTTGCATTTACATACAAATTGGAGGTTTTTTTTTTTTTTTTTTGGTTTTTTTTGTTCCTGTATTAATCAGGCAGGCAGCAGGAATCAAACGGCAACACTCCATCAGGCCCTTAAATACATTTGCTGACATTTTTACCTGGCATTAGCATGATAGGGCAAGCTGAGTATAATGTAGCAATGATTGCTTTTCCATTGAAAGCACAAACGGTTTCATTTTTCCTGTCACCTCAAATAAGTGTTAAAGAGGGTTTGGAGCCTATTGTGCCAGCGCCGTATGCTGGGGACCGCTGATGGCCATATTAAATAACCATTAGCGCGTGAGCTTAGATCATTGTGGCATCCTCTGAATTCACCCAGCGACTTGCGATGAGGGCCGAGCTGTGCCAGCTTGCAGGCCCCGTCTCCATTTTTCCTCCAACTAAATGCATTACAACGGTAATTTTGTGACTGTTAAGATAACTAGCGTTAACAAGCACTTAATTAAAACGTACAATAAATAGCCGTCTGCAGCCTTATCTCGCCTCCAGAGCGACGCAAGTAGGAGGCTCCAATGCTCAGGCCGGCTGTTCCCCAGCTCGTTTGCAGATTAATTGCTTTTCTGTCTGGCACAGGCTTGCCTGTGCTGCAGCCAGATCGTAAAAAAAAAAAAGCCAGATAGGGAGTTGATCAATCAGGACGCTCCAGCTAGCCTGTCTCTCTTTGCTGTCTGTCTCCACCGGCCACATGCTTCTGGAACGGGACGCAATTCCAGGAAGGTTCGAATCCCACTTCTTGCCGAAACGTCCCTTGAGCAAGGCACTGAATTGCCAAAACTGTTTGGTTCGCCTAAATCAGGGGTCGGCAACCCGCGGCTCCTCTTTGATCACTCTGATGCGGCTCAGCTGCACACTTACAGACCCCCCCAATTTTCCCGGGAGACTTCCAGATTTCAGTGACTCTCGCAGAAAACTCCCGGGATTAATGTTCTCCGTTTTTCACCCTTACAATAATAATAAGGGCATGCCATGATGGTACAGCATTTAGCGCCCTCTACAATCTGTACTAACAGCGTGCCAGCCCAGCCTCTTTGTGTATGCATTTTCTGCTTGCACACGTAAGTGACAGCAAGGCATACTTGGTCAACAGCCACACAGGTTTCACTGACGGTGGCCATATAAAACAACTTTAACACTCTTACTAATAATGCGCCACACTTTGAACCAAAACCAAACAAGAATGACAAACACATTTCGGGAGAACATCTGCACCTTAACACAACATAAACACAACAGAACAAATACCCAGAATCCCATGCAGCCCTGACTCTTCCGGGCTACATTATACACCCCTGCTACCACCAAACCCCGCCCCCACCCCAACCCTGCTCCCTCACATATCAACCCCCCCACCCCTGTGCGTCGGTTGAGGTGGGCGGGGTTTGGTAGCAGGGGTGTATAATGTAGCCTGGAAGAGTTAGGGCTGCATGGGATTCTGGGTATTTGTTCTGTTGTGTTTATGTTGTGTTATGGTGCAGATGTTCTCCCGAAATGTGTTTGTCATTCTTGTTTGGTGTGGGTTCACAGTGTGGCGCATTATTAGTAAGAGTGTTAAAGTTTTTTATACCGCCACCATCAGTGTAACCTGTGTGGTTGTTGACCAAGTATGCCTTGCTGTCACTAACGTGAGCAAGCAGAAGCTCCATACAATGTGTGGCTGGGCCGGCACGCTGGTTGTAGTGGGCGCTAAATGCTGTCCCATCGCGGCACGTTCAAGAAAACAGTTGCCCTGAAATTCGTAGTCTGCCGGAGAAATCGGGAGGGTTGACAAGTATGACGCTGTCAAGCGCCATTCATATTAAACCCGCGGGCCGCACTAACATTCAATTTTCATATCAAGGTGTGGGCCGCGTGTCTGAGACCCTTGGTTTATACATAGCACAAAGCAAAAAAAAACTTTGTATGCAGTGTTATTTCATTTTAAATTTCAAAATATTTTTGTGGCTCCCATTGTTTTCTTTAATTTGTGAAACTGGTCAAAATGGCTCTTTGACTGGTAAAGGTTGCCGACCCCTGGCCTAAATGCTCAAACCTGGGTTGTACCGTATTTTCCGGACTATTGAACGCATAAGCCGCATCCACTAATTCTTAGAAAGAAAACATATTTTTCCATGTATTAGCCACACCGCCGCAGATATGTACACTACATTGCCAAAAGTATTTGGCCACCTGCCTTGATTCTCATATGAACTTGAAGTGCCATCCCATTCCTAACCCATAGGGTTCAACATGATGTCGGTCCACCTTTTGCAGCTATTACAGCTTCAACTCTTCTGGGAAGGCTGTCCACAAGGTTGCGGAGTGTGTTTATAGGAATTTTTACACCATTCTTCCAAAAGCGCATTGGTGAGGTCACACACTGATGTTGGTCGAGAAGGCCTGGCTCTCAGTCTCCGTTCTAATTCATCCCGAAGGTGTTCTATCGGGTTCAGGACCACCATATTTGTAATGTATCCATATTTGTGTAGTTTGCATTTATAGTCGGTTTTCCGGACAGAAATCAAGAGAAATAGAAAAACTTGTCCCAGGAGCTAACTGTGGCCATTGTGAACACCTTTCAATAACCACACAGGTCCAGTTTGAAGTCACTATTTAACATTAAGTAAACATAAGCAAAACAAACTATCATGATCCTCTGTGAAAGTTTTGGACTTTGTGTTTATTTTCCTGTACTTGGTGTTGTTTCTACTCCAGCACTCTCGTTTTCTTGTTTCCACTTCCTGTGTGTTTTCATTTCCTGCTAACTTCATCTCAGGCCTTTCCCTCACCTGTGTCCCTGGTTGCCAATCAGGATGCTTTGTACGCCCGCCCTGTTTCTCATCTTTCATTGTTTAGTGGCTATGCTAGGCGTTTGCTTTCTGTACACGCCTTAGCTGCACTGGTTTTTGTTTTGTGCTAAATACATTATGTTTGTTACCTGCACGCCGTCGCCCATCTCTGCATCCTGGGGTCACGTTGAAAGCAACGCAGTCAGCTCGTGACACAAACCACAATATTATCAATATTAAAACTAATTTGTGGTACGTGTACCAGTAGTCCAGTCTAGTGTGTAAAGAGAGTACGGCCAACTAGTTTTCAGGCGATTTTCCTCAACGATTCGTCAAAAGGAAACATGTTCTGGACCAAAAATAACTCCACATTCCTAAGTGCTCGCCATAACCTTTCCACTACAAAGTGGTCTGGGGCACACTCAAATATCAACACTAAATTAGTAATTTTATTCTTGATTTTAATCGCATTCAGTAATTATACATAAACTACTTACAGTGTAACACGATGATGATATGAAATCATGCATTAATCCCAAATGATATTATCAAGGCTTAGGTGGGGTGGATTACAAAGATAAATACTAATTAAATATACTGCAAAAGAAGGGACGGATGAAAAACTACATTAATATAATACAATGCATTATTAAATAAACTGTTAAATAAATTAAAGTGAAAATGAAAATACAGCTTTACCACATTATTCATAATTTTTGCGCTTAAGAAAACTTTCTCCCTAGACTTCTGTTTGTTTGATATTGTCATTACTACAACAAGTGGTCGAAAAGTGTATTGCAACTGAGCTCCGCTACGGCCCACACGGAACAGAACTGAGAAACTAATTTTTTGGGGGCCGTGAAGGCTTTGGGTTAGGAAACACCGCAATATGTATTATCTGGATCACAAGGAAGTGATCCAGATCCTTGTGTGGTGTTCGGGTCTGTGGGACCCGTTATCATTTTTTATTAAAAGAAAAATAATACAGTTAATTTTTCAAACTGAGACTCACTGACTTTGGCTCATTTTCTGTGAAGAACATATATCACAATACATATTTAATGACCACACACCATACACCCCCCCCTACACACACACACACGCACACACAGCAGGCCTAGACAGGAGGAGGTCAGAGTGCAGGTACACAGAACATCAGAGGGTCAAATGTGCGAGAAAATGAGAGCAGACAGTGTTGACAAACAATGTTGCAACCTTGTGTGGGAACCGCAGGTGCAGAAACACAAAAGAAGAATCCCTGTGGTATGCAGAAACTGGCAGAGAAATTTCCCGTGCAACGTTCATATTGTTGTTACTCAGCCAGCGTTTGTGGGTCTGATGGACCCGTTGCATTTCGTGGATTTTAATGCCTCACAATCAAACACTTTTATGTTAAAATACTGAACAGATATTTATTGGGATAAGGTAAACATCTGTTTAGTATTTTAACATAAAAGTGTTTGATTGTGAGGCATTAAAAAGCCACCGTGGAAGACTTGCTCTTCCGGGTTCTTCAGACCACCGATTACGGACATGACCGCCTCGTTCATCTTTCTGAACAATGATTTATTTTGCAATAAATGTTTTTTGTGTTCGTTTTTCAGTCACTCATTCTCGTTCGTGCTCGGGTTTTCTCTCCACCATCAACAACCCCTCTCCTTCCCGGCTGCTGCTCTTTAACAGAGCGACCGGTGATTAGATAAGCCAGTCCAGGTGTGCCATCTACGCACCTGTCGCTAATCTTGAAACCGGTCCTGGCACATTGCTTCGCTGCAGGTCCGCAGGCCACGCCCCCCCCACAGCCACAAAATGCAACGGGTCCATCAGACCCACAAACGCTGGCTGAGTAACAACAATATGAACATTACACAAGGGTTAAATGTAGAATAAAATCATCCTCGGTCCTCTTTAACCGACGGGGAAAGAGTACATTGAAGTTTTGGCTTTGACCAAGTAGATGTTTATTTAAAATAGCTACATTCTGCAAAGATGTACTTTTTGTTATGATAATGATAAACTTTTTTTTTCTACTGTTAAGAAGTGATTATCTGCTGTGTAGGCACTGCTTTAACGACACCCGTGACAAAGTCCTAATTGCACAAATGGAGCACTGTTGATGAATGATTTATGCTATGCTAACCTTACACCATTTTTACTGTCTACCTACAACCTATGCGCACCTTTTACGACCTTTTTTTTTTTTTTTTCTTAACCCATGTACAGCTTCTTCCCCAGGGCCATAACCACCCTGAACGGACTGCCCCATTGTCCCTCATAACTGCCTTCTCTTCGGTGCAATAACCCATTCCACCAACCACCCTGTGTTTTTCATGTAGATATCCATATACTGTATATATTCATTTCACCCACTGTATAGAGTGTACAGGGTCACATTTGTGGGCCACACCTTTCTTTGCACTTCTATATTTTTATATTTTTATATATTTACACATTGTTTTCTTGCATGCACACATCGCACTGTATGGAATGGCCTCAATCTCGTTACCCTGCGTAATGACAATAAAGCTGATTCTGATTCTGATTCTGATGTACGCCGGGTGCGTACAAATGGGCTTAAAGGGGAACATTATCACCAGACCTATGTAAGCGTCAATATATACCTTGATGTTGCAGAAAAAAGACCATATATTTTTTAAACCGATTTCCGAACTCTAAATGGGTGAATTTTGGCGAATTAAACGCCTTTCTATTATTCGCTCTCGGGAAGCAATCCGCCATTTTCTCAAACACATTACAAACACCGAGTCAAATCAGCTCTGTTATTTTCCGTTTTTTCGACTGTTTTCCGTACCTTGGAGACATCATGTCTCGTCGGTGTGTTGTCGGAGGGTGTAACAACACGAACAGGGACGGATTCAAGTTGCACCAGTGGCCCAAAGATGCGAAAGTGGCAAGAAATTGGACGTTTGTTCCGCACACTTTACCGACGAAAGCTATGCTACGACAGAGATGGCAAGAATGTGTGGATATCCTGCGACACTCAAAGCAGATGCATTTCCAACGATAAAGTCAAAGAAATCTGCCGCCAGACCCCCATTGAATCTGCCGGAGTGTGTGAGCAATTCAGGGACAAAGGGCCTCGGTATCACGGCAAGCAATGGCGGCAGTTTGTTCCCGCAGACGAGCGAGCTAAACCCCCTGGATGTCTTGGCTCACACCGTCCTTTATGCCACCGAAGATGATCAAGAGAAGAATATCGACCCTAGCTTCCCTGGCCTGCTGACATCAACTCCAAAACTGGACAGATCAGCTTTCAGGAACAGAGAGCGGATGAGGGTATGTCTACAGAATATATTAATTGATGAAAATAGGGCTGTCTGCACTCTCAAAGTGCATGTTGTTGCCAAATGTATTTCATATGCTGTATACCTAGTTCATAGTTGTTAGTTTCCTTTAATGCCAAACAAACACATACCAATCGTTGGTTAGAAGGCGATCGCCGAATTCGTCCTCGCTTTCTCCCGTGTCGCTGGCTGTCGTGTCGTTTTCGTCGGATTCGCTTGCATACGGTTCAAACCGATATGGCTCAATAGCTTCAGTTTCTTCTTCAATTTCGTTTTCGCTACCTGCCTCCACACTACAACCATCCGTTTCAATACCTGCGTAATCTGTTGAATCGCTTAAGCCGCTGAAATCCGAGTCTGAATCCGAGCTAATGTCGCTATAGCTTACTGTTCTATGCGCCATGTTTGTTTGTGTTGGCATCACTGTGTGACGTCAGAGGAAAATGGACGGGTGTATATAACGATGGTTAAAATCAGGCACTTTGAAGCTTTTTTTAGGGATATTGCGTGATGGGTAAAATTTTGAAAAAAACTTCGAAAAATAAAATAAGCCACTGGGAACTGATTTTTAATGGTTTTAACCCTTCTGAAATTGTGATAATGTTCCCCTTTAAGAGAGTATGGCGGGGGTTAATCAAACCCATAAAAGCAGCCCGGGGTCAGTGTGAGTATTTACAGTAATAAAAGTTAACAGCGGTCAAGCCTTTGGGATATCACATTACTCGTCAGACATGTGGCTGCAGCTCGCTGTTTTATAGAGGTTGGCCTGGAGGTACCTGTAAACACTGTTTTTCCAAGTGTAAAAAAAAACAAAACAACAAGCTAACTCTGTGTAGCATGCCAATCCCTCCTGGTGTGCCACCTTTAACCCCGCCGACGATAAATCTTCCCCCCACAGAAGCCCTGAGTGGGAAGACCCCCCCCTAATAATGCTGCTCGTGTGTCGTCGGTGTCACATCCTGTTTGTGTAGTCAGGGCTTCAACTAGTGATCTTTGCGCTCGTAATTCACCGGGACACAGCGCCTTTTCCTAGCTCATCTTTTTTATACGTGCAGCTTTATGCCTCGTGAACCTTTGACCCCCCCCCCCCAAAAAAAGGCCATGTTTTGCATGGTCGTGTCCTGCATCTGTGAAGTACAGTCCGTGTGAAGCTACAATGGGCTAAGCAGTACTAATGTATTCCTTCTGCATCACTTCACATTTACCAAGACTCCCGAGTTGACTTTTACTGTTGACATTTTTACCGCAACTTTTTTTTTTTTTTTTTAGAAATTTGCAGCAAAGCCTCTTAAAAAAAAAAAAAAAAAAAAAAAAAAAAAAAACTTTGAATAGACTTCTAGATTTAAGTTAAAGTTAAAGTACCAATGATTGTCACACACACGCTAGGTGTGGTGAAATGTGTCCCCCTGCATTTGACCCTTCCCCTTGTTCACCCCCTGGGAGGTGAGGGGAGCAGTGAGCAGCAGCGGTGGCCGCGCCCGTGAATCATTTTGGTGATTTAACCCCCCAATTGCAACCTTTGATGCTGAGTGCCAAGCAGGGATGTAATGGGTCCCATTTTTATAGTCTTTGGTATGACTCGGCCTGGGTTTGAACTCACAACTTACCGATTTCAGGGCGGACACTCTAACCACTAGGCCACTGAGTAGGTTAAATGTTTTAAAGGCCTACTGAAATGCAATTTTCTTATTTAAACAGGGATAGCAGGTCCATGTGTCATACTTGATCATTTCGCGATATTGCCATATTTTTGCTGAAAGGATTTAGTAGAGAACATCGACGATAAAGTTCGCAACTTTTGGTCGCTGATAAAAAAGCCTTGCCTGTACCGGAAATAGCAGACGATGTGCGCGTGACGTCACAGGTTGTGGAGCTCCTCACATCCGCACATTGTTTACAATCATGGCCACCAGCAGTGAGAACGATTCTGACCGAGAAAGCGACGATTTCCCCATTAATTTGAGCGAGGATGAAAAATTTGTGGATGAGAAAAGTGAGAGTGAAGGACTAGAGGGCAGTGGGGCCGGTTCAGATAGGGAAGATGCTGTGAGAGGCGGGTGGGACCTGATATTCAGCTGGGAATGACAAACAGTAAATAAACACAAGACATATATATATACTCTATTAGCCACAACACAACCAGGCTTATATTTAATATGCCACAAATTAATCCCGCATAACAAACACCTCCCCCCTCCCGTCCATATAACCCGCCAATACAACTCAAACACCTGCACAACACACTCAATCCCACAGCCCAAAGTACCGTTCACCTCCCCAAAGTTCATACAGCACATATATTTCCCCAAAGTCCCCAAAGTTACGTACGTGACATGCACATAGCGGCACGCACGTACGGGCAAGCGATCAAATGTTTGGAAGCCGCAGCTGCATGCGTACTCACGGTACCGCGTCTGCGTATCCAACTCAAAGTCCTCCTGGTAAGAGTCTCTGTTGTCCCAGTTCTCCACAGGCCAATGGTAAAGCTTGACTGTCATCTTTCGGGAATGTAAACAATGAAACACCGGCTGTGTTATCCGGCACAACAGTCAAGGGGTGCATTCTACGGCGGGGGTGCGTATACATCGCTTCCCACCTACAGCTTTCTTCTTTGCTGTCTCCATTGTTCATTGAACAAATTGCAAAAGATTCACCAACACAGATGTCCAGAATACTGTGGAATTTTGCGATGAAAACAGACGACTTAATAGCTGGCCACCATGCTGTCCCAAATTGTCCTCTACAATCCGTGACGTCACGCGCAGGCGTCATCATACCGAGACGTTTTCAGCAGGATATTTTGCGCGGAAATTAAAATTGCACTTTAGTAAGCTAACCCGGCCGTATTGACATGTGTTGCAATGTTAAGATTTCATCATTGATATATAAACTATCAGGCTGCGTGGTCGGTAGTAGTGGGTTTCAGTAGGCCTTTAAGTGTTCATTTAATCTCAAAAAGTACAGGATTTTAACAGAAATTTGAAAAAAAAAAAAAAATCTCCATTGATGTTTTACTCATTTTATCCCGCACATACTTAAAAGTAGACACTAGCTGTCCAAAATGTGGGTCAGGGGCTATTTACGGCTCGCAGCTTGTTTTTTTTTTGGCACGCGACACATTATAAAGACAAAGTAAAAACACCCCGGATAAGAACATTGCACACAAAACTTTGAATATGCATATTTGGTGGAAATTGCATGCGAATGCCGAAATGCGCAAGCTGCTAAATTGCACAAGTCGAACATTAATGCTAATGGTTGAAGCTTACGCATGTAAAAGTAGCTAAAATATGTCAATATTAGCGTGTTGACACATCAATGTTAGCATGTGTCAAGTACCACATTTTATATCCTCTGAGGTGTTCGGCTGTAAAATTAGCAAAAAAAAAAGTTAGCCTGCTATTGTCACTTCACAGGTGTGCTTGAAGCTCATCGAGAGAATGCCAAGAGGATGCAAAGCAGTAATCAGAGCAAAGGGTGGCTATTTTGAAGAAACTAAAATATAAAACATGTTTTCAGTTATGTCATCTTTTTTTTTGTTAAGTACATAACTCCACATGTGTTCATTCATAGTTTTGATGCCTTCAGTGACAATCTACAATAGTCATGAAAATAAAGAAAATGCATTGACTGAGAAGAAGGTGTGTCCAAACTTTTGGCCTGTACTGTATTAAAGTGCGTCCACAGGGCGAACATGCTGCCTCTGATCCAGTTTTTGTTTCATCTGACCACAGAACTTTCCTCCAGAAGGTCTTATCTTTGTCCATGTGATGTCAGATGAAGCAAAAATGTAGCTGTTTGGCCACAATACCCAGCAATATGTTTGGAGGAGAAAAGGTGAGGCCTTTAATCGCAGAACACCATGCCTACCGTCAAGCATGGTGGTGGTAGTATTATGCTCTGGGCCTATTTTGGAACTGGTGCTTTACAGAGAGTAAATGGGACATTGAAAAAGGAGGAGTACCTCCAAATTCTTCAGGACAACCTAAAATCATCAGCCCGGAGGTTGGGTCTTGGGCGTAGTTGGGTGTTCCAACAGGACAATGACCCCAAACACATGTCAAAAGTAGTAAAGGAATGGCTAAATCAGGCTAGAATTAAGGTTTTAGAATGGCCTTCCCAAAGTCCTGACTTAAACGTGTGGACGATGCTGAAGAAACAAGTCCATGTCAGAAAACCAACAAATTTAGCTGAACTGCACCAATTGTGTCAAGAGGAGTGGTCAAAAAATTCAACCAGAAGCTTGTGGATGGCTACCAAAAGCGCCTTATTGCAGTGAAACTTGCCAAGGGACATGTAACCAAATATTAACATTGCTTGGTCACATTTTCAGTAGACCCATAATAAATTCATAAAAGAACCAAACTTCATGAATGTTTTTTGTGACCAACAAGTATGTGCTCCAATCACTCTATCACAAAAAAATAAGAGTTGTAGAAATTACTGGAAACTCAAGACAGCCATGACATTATGTTCTTTACAAGTGTATGCAAACTTTTGACCACGACTGTATACTTACTTATTCGTGTATTATTAATTCGCTGTTGTTACTGATTGTGTAGAAGTAAACGTTATGCTATGATACTGAAAGGGTTAGGATTAAATAAGCTCTGCTTCCTCCTATCCCTTTTCGGACATTTTGTAAGAAGAAACTGGAAACATGTGTAATATCGTAATTGTATGCATGTTTGAAATTAACTAACACCATAAATATCCATCCATCCATCCATCCATCTTCTTCCGCTTATCCGAGGTCGGGTCGCGGGGGCAGCAGCCTAAGCAGGGAAGCCCAGACTTCCCTCTCCCCAGCCACTTCGTCCAGCTCTTCCCGGGGGATCCCGAGGCGTTCCCAGGCCAGCCGGGAGACATAGTCTTCCCAACGTGTCCTGGGTCTTCCCCGTGGCCTCCTACCGGTTGGACGTGCCCTAAACACCTCCCGAGGGAGGCGTTCGGGTGGCATCCTGACCAGATGCCCGAACCACCTCATCTGGCTCCTCTCGATGTGGAGGAGCAGTGGCTTTACTTTGAGCTCCCCCCGGATGGCAGAGCTTCTCACCCTATCTCTAAGTGAGAGCCTCGCCACCCGGCGGAGGAAACTCATTTCGGCCGCTTGTACCCTTGATCTTGTCCTTTCGGTCATAACCCAAAGCTCATGACCATAGGTAAGGATGGGAACGTAGATCGACCGGTAAATTGAGAGCTTTTCCTTCCGGCTCAGCTCCTTCTTCACCACAACGGATCGATACAGCGTCCGCATTACTGAAGATGCCGCACCGATCCGTCTGTCGATCTCACGATCCACTCTTCCCTCACTCGTGAACAAGACTCCGAGGTACTTGAACTCCTCCACTTGGGGCAGGGTCTCCTCCCCAACCCGGAGATGGCACTCCACCCTTTTCCCATAAATAAAATGTCAATAAAATGAAATTAAAATCCAGCTTTAGTGACTTAGTCATATTTTTTGCGCCGAAGAAACTTCTCTATGACTTTAGCGGCATACTTCTTCTGTTCGTTTGATATTGTCGTTACTGCCACAGGTGGTAGAAAAGTGCATTACAAGCGAATACAGCTGGTAAACAATGGGCCCTGTGGCTAAAAACACAATTTTTTCCAATTTGTGTCTACTCTATACCCACCTCTAACTCCAAATAATTGGAGATGGGCTGAAGATTTAAAAATCTCTGCTTCTGTCATGTCTGTGTGATCATGTTTTTGTCTTAGTCATGTTTTATTTAGTTATTGGACTTTTTAGTTTCTGGCTTTTCACTCCCTTGTCTTGTTTCCATGATTACCCATTAGTTTCACCTGTTCCACGTTTGGACTCATTGTGCACTCTTGTTTGTCACCATAGCAACCATTAGTTTTCACCTGTCACGTCACGCACCTGTTTCACGTTTCGAGTCACCCACCTGTTTTCGTTAATCATGTCTGTAGTATTTAAGTTCATTGTTTTTCAGTTTGTCTTTCTGGTGACATCCCCGCATTTATGCTTCTGCGCACTCTCCACACCCTTATGACCCTTGCTACTCTTTTTTCATGCCGGTTCCATGCCAAGTAAGTTTTTGTTATTAAGCCACAGTTAGTGTTTTGTTTAATTGTTCATAGTTTCTGCCAATGTGCAAGTTCTGTGTTTATAGTCTAGTTTTGTACCTCCGCCCCTGTGCGCGCCTTTTGTTTGATCCTTTTTTTGTAGTTTTAGTGTTTAAATAAATCATGTATTCCCCTTCACGCCACGTATGGTCCAAATCTTTTGCACCTCGGGAGAACAAACCACGCCATAGTCCTAGTCGTGACAGCTTCTTCCTACTCCTTTTTGGACATGTTGAGTTGTGCAAGTTTAAACACGTGATGTACTCTGATGCTACAGGTAAAAGCCAGTATATTAGAATATTTTGAAAAACTTGATTTATTTCAGTAATTGCATTCAAAAGGTGTAACTTGTACATTATATTTATTCATTGCACACAGACTGATGCATTCAAATGTTTATTTCATTTAATTTTGATGATTTGAAGTGGCAACAAATGAAAATCCAAAATTCCGTGTGTCACAAAATTAGAATATTACTTAAGGCTAATACAAAAAAGGGATTTTTTGAAATGTTGGCCAACTGAAAAGTATGAAAATGAAAAATATGAGCATGTACAATACTCAATACTTGGTTGGAGCTCCTTTTGCCTCAATTACTGCGTTAATGCGGCGTGGCATGGAGTCGATGAGTTTCTGGCACTGCTCAGGTGTTATGAGAGCCCAGGTTGCTCTGATAGTGGCCTTCAACTCTTCTGCGTTTTTGGGTCTGGCATTCTGCATCTTCCTTTTCACAATACCCCACAGATTTTCTATGGGGCTAAGGTCAGGGGAGTTGGCGGGCCAATTTAGAACAGAAATACCATGGTCCGTAAACCAGGCACGGGTAGATTTTGCGCTGTGTGCAGGCGCCAAGTCCTGTTGGAACTTGAAATCTCCATCTCCATAGAGCAGGTCAGCAGCAGGAAGCATGAAGTGCTCTAAAACTTGCTGGTAGACGGCTGCGTTGACCCTGGATCTCAGGAAACAGAGTGGACCGACACCAGCAGATGACATGGCACCCCAAACCATCACCCAACCATGCAAATTTTGCATTTCCTTTGGAAATCGAGGTCCCAGAGTCTGGAGGAAGACAGGAGAGGCACAGGATCCACGTTGCCTGAAGTCTAGTGTAAAGTTTCCACCATCAGTGATGGTTTGGGGTGCCATGTCATCTGCTGGTGTCGGTCCACTCTGTTTCCTGAGATCCAGGGTCAACGCAGCCGTCTACCAGCAAGTTTTAGAGCACTTCATGCTTCCTGCTGCTGACCTGCTCTATGGAGATGGAGATTTCAAGTTCCAACAGGACTTGGCGCCTGCACACAGCGCAAAATCTACCCGTGCCTGGTTTACGCATGGTATTTCTGTTCTAAATTGGCCCGCCAACTCCCCTGACCTTAGCCCCATAGAAAATCTGTGGGGTATTGTGAAAAGGAAGATGCAGAATGCCAGACCCAAAAACGCAGAAGAGTTGAAGGCCACTATCAGAGCAACCTGGGCTCTCATAACACCTGAGCAGTGCCAGAAACTCATCGACTCCATGCCACGCCGCATTAACGCAGTAATTGAGGCAAAAGGAGCTCCAACCAAGTATTGAGTATTGTACATGCTCATATTTTTCATTTTCATACTTTTCAGTTGGCCAACATTTCTAAAAATCCCTTTTTTGTATTAACCTTAAGTAATATTCTAATTTTGTGACACACGGAATTTTGGATTTTCATTTATTGCCACTTCAAATCATCAAAATTAAATGAAATAAACATTTGAATGCATCAGTCTGTGTGCAATGAATAAATATAATGTACAAGTTACACCTTTTGAATGCAATTACTGAAATAAATCAAGTTTTTCAAAATATTCAAATTTACTGGCTTTTACCTGTATACTTCAGAGAAACCGAACCACTGCACGACCAAAGTCTTCAAAATGTAAACTTAAATACGTCGATTACTGTGTTAAGGACGGGAAAGGGAAGGCTTCTGTCCTTATAAATAGCCGCGTACGTGTGAACGCTGCCAGAGATAGACGGTGTCGTCGGGTAAGAGCGAGGTTAAGAGAGACGTGAGCGCAGGCCAGAGGGCAGAGAGAGAGAGCTCCTACCCGGCTGATTTATGGCAGGAAAGCGAGAGGACGCAGGATGCTTGGCCTTTTTCACGATCACAGCTCCTGTCCTCCTGTTGGAACGCTTCCATCCGGCAGGTCCAAACTGACAGATTCATACTGTCCACCCCCGCCTCTTTTAACCCACCACCCCACCAGAGGTTTGCTCGCATTCATCATGTTCTCACCTAATAAATCACCGCGGCCAAAGTGGGGCCTGATAAGTGTTTGCGTCGCTGTCGAACGACCGCGCTCCTAATCTGCTTGTCAGACAGCCCCCCCCACAGGCCTCCGGACCACCAAGAGTGCCCACGCTATCCCTTGACGGGGGTACCGCTGGGATACATGGGCCTGGCTCCTCTAATTCAGTCGTTAACATGTGACACCCTCACGCACATTACCAGCCTCCTGGTGCAGTGAATTATGAACATGAGTTCCCTATGAAGGCCTGACGCCAGGCTTTTGTTGTGAAAAACACAAGTTGTTCCTTTTTCCTTCCACTCAATCATGATGAAGCTTTTTGAACAAGGGAGGCGACAGCACATGTATACCAGGTTTTTTTTGCTACAAATAGCGAGAACGAGTTCTCACACGGAACAAACTGAGTGTAAGAAGTGGAGTGTAGGAAGTGTCACGAGTCTGTTCCGTAAACAAATGCAATGCAGATTTGTAGAACAGCTCCATTCTGGCTGGTGGTTGAGGACAAAAACCTACGTTTGTGAGTTTAAGAGGCCGGAACGCATAGCAAAATATGGTGAGTACCGGTGAGTCAGTGAATCTCAAGTCTTTGCCGAGCACCTGTGAGTTACTGAATTTTGAGTCGTTGTCGAGCACCTGTGAGTCAGTGAACCTCAAGTCTTTGTCGAGCACCTGTGAGTCAGTGAATCTCAAGTCTTTGTCGAGCACCTGTGAGTTACTGAATTTTGAGTCGTTGTCGAGCACCTGTGAGTCAGTGAACCTCAAGTCTTTGTCGAGCACCTGTGAGTCAGTGAACCTCAAGTCTTTGTCGAGCACCTGTGAGTCAGTGAATCTCAAGTCTTTGTCGAGCACCTGTGAGTCAGTGAATCTCAAGTCTTTGTCGGGCACCTGTGAGTCAGTGAATCTAAAGTCTTTGCCGAGCACCTGTGAGTTACTGAATTTTGAGTCTTTGTCGAGCACCTGTGAGTCAGTGAATCTCAAGTCTTTGTCGAGCACCTATGAGTCAGTGAATCTCAAGTCTTTGTCGGGCACCTGTGAGTCAGTGAATCTCAAGTCTTTGTCGGGCACCTGTGAGTCAGTGAGTCTCAAGTCTTTGTCGGGCACCTGTGAGTCAGTGAATCTCAAGTTTTTGTCGAGCACCTGTGAGTTACCGAATTTTGAGGTCTTTGTCGAGCACCTGTGAGTCAGTGAACTTCAAGTCTTTGTCGGGCACCTGTGAGTCAGTGAATCTCAAGTCTTTGTCGAGCACCTGTGAGTTACTGAATTTTGAGTCGTTGTCGAGCACCTGTGAGTCAGTGAACTTCAAGTATTTGTGGAGCACCTGTAAGTCAGTGAATCTCAAGTCTTTGTCGAGCACCTGGGAGTCAGTGAATCTCAAGTCTTTGTCGAGCACCTGTGAGTCAGTGAATCTCAAGTCTTTGTCGAGCACCTGTGAGTCAGTGAATCTCAAGTCTTTGTCAAGCACCTGCGAGTCAGTGAATCTCCACTCTTTGTCGAGCACCTGTGAGTTAACTTAATTTTGAGTCTTTGTCGAGCACCTGTGAGTCAGTTAATCTCAAATTTTTGTCGGGCACCTATGAGTCAGTGAACCTCAAGTCTTTGTTGAGCACCTGTGAGTAAGTGCATCTTGAGTCCTTGTCAAACACCTGTGAGTCAGTGAATCCCAAGTCTTTGTGGAGCACCTGTGAGTCAGTGAACCTCAAGTCTTTGTTGAGCACCTGTGAGTCAGTGAATCTTGAGTCCTTGTCAAACACCTGTGAGTAAGTGAATCTTGAGTCCTTGTAAAACACCTGTGAGTCAGTGAATTTCGAGTCTTTGTGGAGCACCTGTGAGTCATTGAATCTCAAGTTTTTGTGAAGCACCTGTGAGTCAGTGAATCTCAAGTCTTTGTGGAGCACCTGTGAGTCAATGAATCTCAAGTCTTTGTGGAGCACCAGTGAGTCAGTGAATATTCAGTCTTTGTCGAGCACCTCTGAGTCAGGGAATCTCCAGTCTTTAGCGAGCAGCTGTGAGTCAGTGAATCTCCAGGATTGTCGGGCAACTCTGAGTCAGTGAATCACCAGTCTTTATCGAGCACCTGTGAGTCAACTTAATTTTGAGTCTTTGTCGAGCACCTGTGAGTCAGTGAGTCTCAAATCTTTGTCGGGCACCTGTGAGTAAGTGAACCTCAAGTCTTTGTTGAGCACCTGTGAGTAAGTGAATATTGAGTCCTTGTCAAACGCCTGTGAGTCAGTGAATTCCGGGTCTTTGTGGAGCACCTGTGAGTCAGTGAATCTCAAGTCTTTGTGGAGCACCTGTGAGTCAGTGAATATTCAGTCTTTGTCGAGCACCTGTGAGTCAGGGAATCTCCAGTCTTCAGCGAGCAGCTGTGAGTCAGTGAATCTCCAGGATTATCGAGCACCTGTGAGTCTTTCAATCCCAAGTCTTTGTCGAGTACTCATGAGACAGTAAATCCTGAGACTGTGTTGAGTACTCATGAGTTAAGTCTTTGTTGATTAAAGTAAGGCAGCAAGTCTCAAATCATTGTCGTGCACCTATAAATCAGTGAATTTTGAGTCTTTGTGGAGTACCTGTAAGTCAGTGAATCTTGAGTCTTAGTTTAGTACTTAGTTTGTATACCTACAAACGAGGCCTAATGACGCAATATGTACACACAGCTAGCCTGAATAGCATGTTAGCATGGGTTATTAGCACTCCACACAAGTCAATAACATCAACGAAGCTCACCTATGGGCATTCACGCACAGCATAAAACGTTTGGTGGACAAAATGAGACAAAAAAGGAGTGGCATAAAACAAGTCTACTTTTTAAGGTTAAATGAACACTTTAAAACAATGTTAACCTACTCAGTGGCCTAGTGGTTAGAGTGTCCGCCCTGAGATCGGTAGGTTGTGAGTTCAAACCCCGGCCGAGTCATACCAAAGACTATAAAAATGGGACCCATTACCTCCCTGCTTGGCACGCAGCATCAAGGGTTGGAATTGGGGGTTAAATCACCAAAAAATGATTCCCGGGCGCGGTACCGCTGCTGCCCACTGCTCCCCTCACCTCACAGGGGGTGAACAATGGGATGGGTCAAATGCAGAGGACACATTTCACCACACTTAGTGTGTGTGTGACAATCATTGGTACTTTAACTTTAACTTTAACTTAAGTCTTTCCGTGGCAGCGTCGGAGAAAGTTGTACATGTAAACCAGGGGTCGGCAACTTTTACCACTCAAAGAGCCATTTTGACCCGTTTCACAAATTAAAGAAAACAATGGGAGCCACAAAACTCTTTTAAAATTTAAAATGAAATAACACTGCAAACAAAGTTTTTTTTTGCTTTGTGCTATGTATAAACCAGGGGTCTCAGACACGCGGCCCGCACCTTAACATGAAAATGTAATGTTCGTGCGGCCCGCGAGTTTTATATGAATGGTGCTTGACAGCGTCACACTTGCCAACCCTCCCGATTTTTCCGGTAGACTCCCGAATTTCAGGGAAACTATTCTCTCGAACGTATGTTGATTTTCACCCAAACAACAATAATAAGGGCGTGCCGTGATGTCACTACCTTTAGCGCCCTCTACGGCTTGAACAAACAGCTTGCCAGCCCAGTTACATGTTATATGAGGCTTCTGCAGACACACATAAGTGAATGCCACGCATACTTGGTCAACAGCCATACAGATCACACTGAGGGTGGCGATATGAACAACTTTAACACTCTTACTAATATGCGCCACACTGTGAACCCACACCAAACAAGAATGGCAAACACATTTCGGGAGAACATCCGCACCGTAACACAACAGAACAAATACCCAGAATCCCTTGCATCCCTAACTCTTCCGGGCTACTTTATTATTAATTTAGTTTTTTTTAGCACAACATAACACATTTCTTAAGCGCAAAAATTATGACTAAATTTGTGAAGCTGAATTTTAAGTTGCACTTTCATTTTATTGACAGTTTAGTTAAAATACATTTATTATTAATTTTGTTTTTTTAGCACAACATAACACATTTCTTAAGTGCAAAAATTATGACTAAATTTGGAAAGCTGCATTTTCATTTGCACTTTCATTTTATTGACAGTTTAGTTAAAAAAATATTTATTATTAATTTAGGTTTTTTTAGCACAACATAACATTTCTTAAGCGCAAAAATTATGACTAAATTTGTGAAGCTGCATTTTCATTTGCACTTTCATTTATTGACAGTTTAGTTAAAAAAAACATTTATTATTAATTTAGATTTTTTTTAGCACAACATAACACATTTCTCAAGCGCAAAAATTATGACTAAATTTGTGAAGCTGAATTTTCATTTGCACTTTCATTTTATTGACAGTTTAGTTTAAAAAAAAATGTATTATTGATTTATTTTATTTTAGCACAACATAACCCATTTCCTAAGCGCAAAAATTATGACTAAATTTGTGAAGCTGAATTTTAAGTTGCACTTTCATTTTATTGACAGTTTAGTTAAAATACATTTATTATTAATTTTGGTTTTTTTTAGCACAACATAACACATTTCTTAAGTGCAAAACTGATGACTAAATTTGTAAAGCTGCATTTTCATTTGCACTTTCATTTTATTGACAGTTTAGTTAAAAAAACATTTATTAATAATTTAGTTTTTTTTAGCACAACATAACACATTTCTTAAGCGCAAAAATTATGAATACATTTGTGAAGCTGAATTTTCATTTGCACTTTCATTTTATTGACAGTTTAGTTAAAAAAACATTTATTATTGATTTATTTTATTTTAGCACCACATAACCTATTTCTTAAGCGCAAAAATGATGAATACATTTGTGAAGCTGCATTTTCATTTGTACTTTCATTTTATTGACAGTTTAGTTAAAAAAAACATTTATTATTGATTTATTTTATTTTAGCCCAACATAACCAATTTCCTAAGCGCAAAAATTATGACTAAATTTGTGAAGCTGAATTTTAAGTTGCACTTTCATTTTATTGACAGTCTAGTTCAAATACATTTATTATTAATTTAGTTTTTTTTAGCACAACATAACACATTTCTTAAGTGCAAAAATGATGTATATATCGCCACCCTCAGTGTGATCTGTATGGCTGTTGATCTAGTATGCCTTGCTGTCACTTGTGTGTGTGAGCAGACGCCGCATACAACATGTGACTGGGCCGGCACGCTATTTGTTAGGTGAAAAAGTGGACGCGACGACAGGTTGTAGAGGACGCTAAATGCAGTGCCATCACGGCACGCCCTCAATATTGTTGTCCGGGTGAAAATCGGAGAATGTTTGCCCCGGGAGAGGCAGTGAAATCCGAAAGTCTCCCGGAAAAATCGGGAGGGTCGGCAAGTATGCAGCTGAGCCGCATCAGAGTGGTCAAAGAGCCGCGGGTTGCCGACCCCTGATGTAAACCAACTATGGTGAGTTCAAGGGCCGCCAAAATTAGTAGGACAAAACGGCGCTGGCCGAATGCTGTCATCAGTCAAGCATAAACACAAACATATTAAACAGTGGGCTTTTTAACAATTAAGAAAGTGTGTGTAATGTTTGTTCTCCTACAGAAAAAACATTAAAACAACAAATGTCCAACATGTTTGCACCATAAACCAAAGACAAGGAGACGTTAGTGTGTTTCTGGAATCCAGTGTTTTAGGATCCGTGTCTGGCAACAATCAGTATTTGTCAGAGGTGTGGACTCGAGTCACATGACTTGGACTCGAGTCAGACTCGAGTCATGAATTTGATGACTTTAGACTCGACTTGACAAAATGTAAAAAGACTTGCAACTCGACTTAGACTTTAACATCAATGACTTGTGACTTCACTTGGACTTGAGCCTTTTGAATTGACATGACTTGACATGACTTGCTACTTTCCCCAAAACCCAAAGATGAAAAAGTTATTCGGGAGCGCTCCGTATTTTTCATTGTGTACTTGTCTATCAGCGTTGCGTGTGTCAGCTGGTGTGGTCTCAGTACAACAGCCAATCAAATTAGATCTACTTTGTTTTCATCACACAGCATTCATCCAATCAAATTGCAGGACAACCAACGAAGAAGACATGTCCAAACCACACGCCAGTGAACAAAAAATGATACCTAAAATAATTTTGTTTGGGTATAAAAATTACGAGGTAGTCAACACAAAACGGTTTGCAGTATGCAACACATGCGGTTCGAAAATTACTGATGGAGAGGCAACAACTTCCAACTTCGTCCGGCATTTGAAGTTGCACAAAGAATGGTAAGTTTTGAATGTAAGATAACGTTTATTGGCTAAGTAACGTGACTTTTATTTGCTGTGTAGTTAAATCAGTGAGGCTGTAAACTCACTGCTAACGTTATAACGTTATTGCAAACACGGGAATCTGTTGCAGTTCACTACCTTATTCATACTTTTTGTTCAGTGATTTTTTTTAAGCAGGGTTACGTTAGTCAATATATCACACGTAACGTTAGACGGCGGTCAGCAGCACCGCGTATTTTAGCCACCTAAAAAAAGACAAAAATAGTAAAATAAAGGTCAGTTAAAATGTATACTATATTATGAATATGTGTACCGTTTTAGCTAGCTTTCTGACATACTGTTGGTTGTTTACCTCAGTGGTCCCCAACCACCGGGCCGCGGCCCGGTACTGGTCCGTGGATCGATTGGTATCGGGCCGCACAAGAAATAATGTTTTTTTCTTTTCTTTTTTTAATTAAATCAACATAAAAAACACAAGATACACTTACAAGTAGTGCACCAACCCAAAACAACTCTCTCCCCCCTTTTGTTCTGGGCATTGAACATGAAGACTCTTCCTTCACTGTTCCGAGTGGCCATGAGAGTCTTGGCAGTGCCTGCCTCCAGTGCTCCAGTGGAGCGAGTTTTCAGCCATGGTGGCATCATACTACGCCCCCATCGTGCACAAATGACTGACAGACTCTTGGCTAATTTGGTCTTTTGCAAATGCAATGCAGCATAGGGCCCTGACATATAAAAAGTACCACTTTTTTGTTATGTTCACGTATATGTCATGTTTTTTCAATGTTAACACTTTTGTACAAATAAGTACATTTGCACTTTATTTTTCAATGTGTTTGTTCTGTAAAGGAATGAGTTAATGTTTAAAATGACTGGTTAATAGTGCTATTATAAAGTGCAATGTCAGCACAATTTTCTTTCCTGCAATTTAAAATGCACTTGTTTTAATAAATAAATACAGCGTTTGAAAAGCATACACAATCTGTGTTAATATATTAGTCTGTGGTTAAAAGGACTTGAAAGGACTCGAAACTCAAAATGCAGGACTTAGGACTTGACTTGAGACTTTCCAGTCTTGACTTTGGACTTGACTCGGGGCTTGCCTGTCTTGACTCGGGACTTGACTCGGACTTGAGGGCAAAGACTTGAGACTTACTTGTGACTTGCAAAACAATGACTTGGTCCCACCTCTGGTATTTGTATGGCTGAACCATTCAATAATATCCACATGACAAATATCAGCCACACTCCCCAGTAAATTCCAACACGTGTGCCTGGCCGATACGTTTGAACGGTATGATGGCAACAAATGGCTCCTGGCTGTCACAACTTTGACCACAAAGTGAGCTGGTGGCTACACAGGCGGCCCCCCTCGAGACGGACACCGCATATTTCTCCTCGCGTATTGGAAATCAATGAGCTGCAAATTATTTATGGGGATGGGGGGGACGGAGCCACGTTGTGTTGAATTACTGTCACTGGAAGCCGGGAGGATTTATACGGACAGCGAGCCTGACATGGACAAATCATGCTCAGTCAGCACCTGCTACTACGAAAATGCACCCCCCCTCCCATCCCTCCTTCATTCCTAATTTCCTTTCTGAGATCCAAACAATGACAGGCGAGTGTTGAGTACAAATCTATGACAATAGCCTTTTTGTTTGGCATCAAATCTCCTGTGGCGGCGCCGTGAGTTAGCTTCCTGTGTTGACCCACTTAGGCCACTGTTGCTTTTTTTATTGATTCTTCCTGTCGAGGATGTCACAACAATGAGTAAGGAAGGATAGGACGGACCAATCAAGGCAGCTTGGACAGTAACTAAAACCTATTGGCGCACGGCGGTAAATCACCTCCAGGGAAATGTTTACTTTTCTGCAGCAGTACGAGGAAGAGCTGCAAGCTTTAGTTGTGATGTGTAGTGAAGCCTAATTTTAAAGAATACGTACATGTAAAGCATGTCCTATCAGCAGTAGGATAAACATGGCTTAACATTATAGAACATGAACTGCACACAATTTAGCAGAATATACTGTCAATTCTGGACTATAAACCGCTACTTTTTTCCTACGCTTTAAACCCTGCGGCTTTCTTAACTGCCGGCTATAATAGAAACCCATTCATCCGTTGTCTACCGCTTGTCCCTTTCGGGGTCGCGGGGGGCGCTGGAGCCTATCTCAGCTGCATTTGACAAGTCGCTACCTCATCGCAAGGCCAACACAGATAGACATACAACATTCACACACTTGGGCCAATTTAGTGTTGCCAATCAGCCTATCCCCAGGTGCATGTCTTTGGAGGTGGGAGGAAGCCGGAGTACCCGGAGGGAACCCACGCAGTCACGGGGCGAACATGCAAACTCCATACATAAAGATCTCAAGCCCGGGATTGAACTCAATACCTTCGTATTGTGAGGTACATGCACCAACCCCTGTTGCACCGTGCTACCCTATAATAAAAAAATATCCATCCATCCATCCATTTTCTACCGCTTATTCCCTTCGGGGTCGCGGGGGGCGCTGGAGCCTATCTCAGCTGCATTTGACAAGTCGCTACCTCATCGCAAGGCCAACACAGATAGACATACAACATTCACACACTTGGGCCAATTTAGTGTTGCCAATCAGCCTATCCCCAGGTGCATGTATTTGGAGGTGGGAGGAAGCCGGAGTACCGGAAGGGAACCCACGCACTCACGGGGCGAACATGCAAACTCCATACATAAAGATCTCAAGCCCGGGATTGAACTCAAGACCTTCGTATTGTGAGGTACATGCTCCAACCCCTGTTGCACCGTGCTACCCTATAATAAAAAAATATCCATCCATCCATCCATTTTCTACCGCTTATTCCCTTCGGGGTCGCGGGGGGCGCTGGAGCCTATCTCAGCTGCATTCGACAAGTCGCACCCTCATCACAAGGCCAACACAGATAGATAGACAACATTCACACACTAGGGCCAATTTAGTGTTGCCAATCAGCCTATCCCCAGGTGCATGTCTTTGGAGGTGGGAGGAAGCCGGAGTACCCGGAGGGAACCCACGCAGTCACGGGGCGAACATGCAAACTCCATACATAAAGATCTCAAGCCCGGGATTGAACTCAAGACCTTCGTATTGTGAGGTACATGCACCAACCCCTGTTGCACCGTGCTACCCTATAATAAAAAAATATCCATCCATCCATCCATTTTCTACCGCTTATTCCCTTCGGGGTCGCGGGGGGCGCTGGAGCCTATCTCAGCTGCATTTGACAAGTCGCACCCTCATCACAAGGCCAACACAGATAGATAGACAACATTCACACACTAGGGCCAATTTAGTGTTGCCAATCAGCCTATCCCCAGGTGCATGTCTTTGGAGGTGGGAGGAAGCCGGAGTACCCGGAGGGAACCCACGCAGTCACGGGGCGAACATGCAAACTCCATACATAAAGATCTCAAGCCCGGGATTGAACTCAAGACCTTCGTATTGTGAGGTACATGCACCAACCCCTGTTGCACCGTGCTACCCTATAATAAAAAAATATCCATCCATCCATCCATTTTCTACCGCTTATTCCCTTCGGGGTCGCGGGGGGCGCTGGAGCCTATCTCAGCTGCATTCGACAAGTCGCACCCTCATCACAAGGCCAACACAGATAGATAGACAACATTCACACACTAAGGCCAATTTAGTGTTGCCAATCAGCCTATCCCCAGGTGCATGTCTTTGGAGGTGGGAGGAAGCCGGAGTACCCGGAGGGAACCCACGCAGTCACGGGGCGAACATGCAAACTCCATACATAAAGATCTCAAGCCCGGGATTGAACTCAAGACCTTCGTATTGTGAGGTACATGCACCAACCCCTGTTGCACCGTGCTACCCTATAATAAAAAAATATCCATCCATCCATCCATTTTCTACCGCTTATTCCCTTCGGGGTCGCGGGGGGCGCTGGAGCCTATCTCAGCTGCATTCGACAAGTCGCTACCTCAGCACAAGGCCAACACAGATAGATAGACAACATTCACACACTAGGGCCAATTTAGTGTTGCCAATCAGCCTATCCCCAGGTGCATGTCTTTGGAGGTGGGAGGAAGCCGGAGTACCCGGAGGGAACCCACGCAGTCACGGGGCGAACATGCAAACTCCATACATAAAGATCTCAAGCCCGGGATTGAACTCAATACCTTCGTATTGTGAGGTACATGCTCCAACCCCTGTTGCACCGTGCTACCCTATAATAAAAAAATATCCATCCATCCATCCATTTTCTACCGCTTATTCCCTTCGGGGTCGCGGGGGGCGCTGGAGCCTATCTCAGCTGCATTCGACAAGTCGCACCCTCATCACAAGGCCAACACAGATAGATAGACAACATTCACACACTAGGGCCAATTTAGTGTTGCCAATCAGCCTATCCCCAGGTGCATGTCTTTGGAGGTGGGAGGAAGCCGGAGTACCCGGAGGGAACCCACGCAGTCACGGGGCGAACATGCAAACTCCATACATAAAGATCTCAAGCCCGGGATTGAACTCAAGACCTTCGTATTGTGAGGTACATGCTCCAACCCCTGTTGCACCGTGCTACCCTATAATAAAAAAATATCCATCCATCCATCCATTTTCTACCGCTTATTCCCTTCGGGGTCGCGGGGGGCGCTGGAGCCTATCTCAGCTGCATTCGACAAGTCGCACCCTCATCACAAGGCCAACACAGATAGATAGACAACATTCACACACTAGGGCCAATTTAGTGTTGCCAATCAGCCTATCCCCAGGTGCATGTCTTTGGAGGTGGGAGGAAGCCGGAGTACCCGGAGGGAACCCACGCAGTCACGGGGCGAACATGCAAACTCCATACATAAAGATCTCAAGACCTTCGTATTGTGAGGTACATGCACCAACCCCTGTTGCATCGTGCTACCCTACAATAAAAAAATATATATATATATTAAAAAAACAAGTAAAAACACAAAGAGGGTGTTGTATTGCTTGTGTTATAGCACCATCTTTTGAGTGAATTTGCTCACTGCAGGTGCTGCAGTGTCCTTCAATTTATCTGTAGTGTTTTTTTCTCCCCCAACCAAAGTGTCGTTCAGTCTTCTGGCCGTCCATAGCGTTTCTACTTGTACGGATTCTTCATTTGTCACTCCAAGCAACCTCCAATTTTCTCAAAAGCTGACAGTGCGCCTTATAATCCGATGCACCTTATGTATGGACTAATATTGAGCCACAACAGGTCTCGCAACTATGGGATGCATAACGTAACCCCAGCCACTACTGTAGCATCTATTCTATGCGCCTTATAATGCGGTGCGCCTTATATATGAACAACGTTTTAAAATAGGCCATTCATTGAAGGTGCACCTTATAATCCGGTGCACTTTATAGTGCGGAAAATACGGTATGTACTTTGTAGATTGTCACTGAAGGCATCACAACTATGAATGAACACATGTGGAGTTATGTACCTAACAAAAAAAGGTGAAATAACTGAAAACATGTTTTATATTTTAGTTTCTTAAAAATAGCCAACCTTTGCGCTGATTACTGCTTTGCACACTCTTGGCATTCTCTCGATGAGCATCAAGCACACCTGTGAAGTGAAAACAATTTCAGGTGACTACCTCTTGAAGCTATGTACAGTATATATATATATATATATATATATATATATATATATATATATATATATATATATATATATATATATACTAAAAGGTCTTATCTTTTTCCATGTGATGTCAGATGAAACAAAATTGTTGCTTTTTGGCCACAATACCTAGCAATATGTTTTGGAGAAGAAAAAGTGAGGCCTTTAATCCCAGGAACTCCATCCCTACCGTCAAGCATGGTGGTGGTAGTATTATGCTCTGGCCCTGTTTTGTTGCCAATGGAACTGGTGCTTTACAGAGAGTAAATGAGACAATGAAAAAGGAGGATTACCTCCAAATTCTTCAGGACAACCTAAAATCATCAGCCCGGAGGTTGGGTCTTGGGCGCAGTTGGGTGTTCCAACAGGACAATGACCCCAAACACACGTCAAAAGTGGTAAAGGAATGGTTAAATCAGGCTAGATTTAAGGTTTTAGAATGGCCTTCCCAAAGTCCTGACTTAAACGTGTGGACAATGCTGAAGAAACAAGTCCATGTCAGAAAACCAACACATGTAGCTGAACTGCACCAATTTTGTCAAGAGGAGTGGTCAAAAACTCAACCAGAAGCTTGTGGATGGCTACCAAAAGCGCCTTATTGCAGTGAAACTTGCCAAAGGACATGTAACCAAATATGAACATTTTGGTCACATTTTCAGTAGACCCATAATAAATTCATAAATTAACCAAACTTCATGAATGTTTTTTGTGACCAACAAGTATGTGCTCCAATCACTCTATCACAAAAAAATAAGAGTTGTAGAAATTATTGGAAACTCAAGACAGCCATGACATTATGTTCTTCACAAGTGTATGTAAACTTTTGGTCGCGACTGTATATATATATATATATATATATATATATATATATATATATATATATATATATATATATATATATATATAAATATATATATATATATATATATAATAATAATAATGGATTAGATTTTATATCGAGCTTTTTCTATTATTAGATACTCAAAGCGCTCACAGAGAGGTGGGAACCCATCATTCATTCCCACCTGGTGGTGGTAAGCTACATTTGTAACCACAGCTGCCCTGGGGTAGACTGACGGAAGCGAGGCTGCCAGTTTGCGCCTAAGGCCCCTCCGACCACCACCTATCATTCATCAGTGTGAGCGGCACCGGGGGCAAGGGTGAAGTGTCCTGCCCAAGGACACAACGGCAGCGATTTGGATGTCAAGAGGCGGGGAGCGAATCTGCAAGCCTCAGGTTTCTGGCATGGCTGCTCTACCCACTACGCCATACCGCCCCAATGTATGTATGTATATATATATATATATGTATGTATGTATGTATATATATATACATGAATATACATATGTATATATATATATATATATATATATATATATATATATATATATATATATATATATATATATATATATATACTGTATACAGTATATACATATAAATACATACATATATATGTATATATATAAATGTGTATAAATATATGTATGTATGCATATATGTATATATATATATATATATATTTTTTATTTTTATTTTTTTTTTTAAATATATATATATATATATATATATATATATATATATATATATATATATATATATATATATATATATATATATATATATATATATATATATATCTCCTGATGATTGAGGGAACCCCCCCTCATGAAACAGGCCTGTAGAGATGAAATAGTCTTGTGATTTTTTTCCCCACACATACATATATATATATATATATATATATATATATATATATATATATATATATATATATATATATATATATATATATATACATATTTTTTTACATTATCAATTTTGGATTATTTTTTGAATCCATTAAAAATTGTTCCAAGTAAAAATTGTGGTTAATTCGTAAATCTATATTTGTTTTACACCCCTAGCAGTCACTACATTTTTCTTAAACTTCTTTAGCTATACTAGTGCTGTTCCACGAGGTTCCATTTTATGTTCCTCTCTTTTTCATCATTTTCCTCTCTTTGTCATCATTTGGGCTATTCAACTGTTGGCCCACAAGTTTGGTTAAAGGGGAACATTATCATAATTTCAGAAGGGTTAAAACCATTAAAAATCAGTTCCCAGTGGCTTATTTTATTTTTCGAAGTTTTTTTCAAAATTTTACCCATCACGCAATATCCCTAAAAAAGCTTCAAAGTGCCTGATTTTAACCATCGTTATATACACCCGTCCATTTTCCTGTGACGTCACATAGTGATGCCAATACAAACAAATATATATAGCGACATTAGCTCAGATTCAGACTCGGATTTCAGCGGCTTAAGCGAAATTGAAGAGGAAACTGAAGCTATTGAGCCATATCGGTTTGAACCGTATGCAAGCGAAACCGACGAAAACGACACGACAGCCAGCGACACGGGAGAAAGCGAGGACGAATTAGGCGATCGCCTTCTA
This sequence comes from Nerophis lumbriciformis, assembly GCF_033978685.3. Lineage (NCBI taxonomy): Eukaryota > Metazoa > Chordata > Actinopteri > Syngnathiformes > Syngnathidae > Nerophis > Nerophis lumbriciformis. The sequence continues at coordinate 52,359,939 of NC_084553.2, read as the reverse complement.
ACCAACGATTGGTATGTGTTTGTTTTTAAGTGTTGTATTGTTTTTAAGCTAAATTATTGGTAAAAACAGTTTATGTATAATAATTTACGTAAAACCGCGAGTAATGAATAAAGTTTTCATCAATTAATATATTCTGTAGACATACCCTCATCCGCTCTCTTTTCCTGAAAGCTGATCTGTCCAGTTTTGGAGTTGATGTCAGCAGGCCAGGGAAGCTAGGGTCGATATTCTTCTCTTGATCATCTTCGGTGGCATAAGGGACGGTGTGAGCCAAGACATCCAGGGGGTTTAGCTCGCTCGTCTGCGGGAACAAACTGCCGCCATTGCTTGCCGTGCTACCGAGGTCCTTTGTCCCTGAATTGCTCACACATTCCGGCAGATTCAATGGGGGTCTGGCGGAAGATTTCTTTGACTTTATCGTTGGAAATGCATCTGCTTTGAGTGTCGCAGGATATCCACACATTCTTGCCATCTCTGTCGTAGCATAGCTTTCGTCGGTAAAGTGTGCGGAACAAACGACTGACCATTTTCGTCGGCTTTCCCCACACCCTCGTATTTTGAACAAATTTCGTCCAATTTCTTGCCACTTTCGCATCTTTGGGCCACTGGTGCAACTTGAATCCGTCCCTGTTCGTGTTGTTACACCCTCCGACAACACACCGACGAGGCATGATGTCTCCAAGGTTCGGAAAACAGTCGAAAAAACGGAAAATAACAGATCTGATTTGATTTGGTGTTTGTAATGTGTTTGAGAAAATGGCGGATTGCTTCCCGATGTGACGTCACGTTGTGACGTCTTCGCTCCAAGTGCGAATAATAGAAAGGCGTTTAATTCGCCAAAATTCACCCATTTAGAGTTCGGAAATCGGTTAAAAAAATATATGGTCTTTTTTCTGCAACATCAAGGTATATATTGACGCTTACATAGGTCTGGTGATAATGTTCCCCTTTAAAAAAACTCGTGAGATTCACATTTTTGCAGAAAATCCTTAAAAACAGCAGAGTGTTCCTGTAACACTGACCACAATAAATGGAGCAAAATCAAATGTCCGCTGTAGAGGACGTTGTTTCTATGGAATATACAAAACAAGACTGATATTGAAGATAGAACTCTGGTCCCTCGGTCCTTAGCTTTCTAGAAATCCCCCCCCCCCCCCCTCCCCCAAAACAGTTTAGTTGAATGTTCCTGCTCTACAATGGCAATAAAGATTCTGATTCCACTAAGAATGCTAAAAAGTAACTTACAGGTACAATGAATAAAGGTTGTATGATGGTACCAGTTGGACCCCTACGTCGCTACTTTGATGACCCCCAAAGTTCATTAACTCCTGGGTTGGTCTCCCAATCTTCCACTGATTCGCTGTGGACGTTTATTTCTCCTTTGTTTTTGGTGGTGGTGTCGCCTCCTGACTGATCAGGTTGTGGATTGGGTTGCATCCTGGACCCTCGGAGAAGGAAGGCAGCAATTGATGAGCTTTAATTGGTCTGTCTGGTGTCCACTCCCATTAGCTGCTCATTTAACACTATCTGATGCCGTGTGTGTGTGTGTGTGTGTGTGTGTGTGTGTGTGTGTGTGTGTGTGTGTGTGTGTGTGTGTGTGTGTGTGTGTGTGTGTGTGTGCTGCAGAGGGACAATATAGCTCTATATACGTGGGTGTGTGTGAGACAGGTGACGTGTGTGTCTGCGAGAGATAGAGCTGCAGTGTGTGGATGGTGTCATTGAATCCAAAGTGTTATCTCGGCCCACACTTGAGGCTGCAATGGGGATTTCTTCATGATCAATCCTGTGAACTCCCAGCAGAGCCAAAGCAGACTAATTATAGCCTTTTTTTGCCCCCCCCCCCCAATAAGAACACTCAACTCTGCTCTCAATCAATCAATCAATCAATCTTTATTTATATAGCCCTAAATCACAAGTGTCTCAAAGGGCTGCACAAGCCACAACGACATCCTCGGTACAGAGCCCACATACGGGCAAGGAAAAACTCACCCCAGTGGGACGTCGATGTGAATGACTATGAGAAACCTTGGAGAGGACCGCATATGTGGGTAACCCCCCCCCCTCTAGGGGAGACCGAAAGCAATGGATGTCGAATGGGTCTGACATAATATTGTGAGAGTCCAGTCCATAGTGGATCCAACATAATAGTAAGAGTCCAGTCCATAGTGGGGCCAGCAGGACACCATCCCGAGCGGAGACGGGTCAGCAGCGTAGAGATGTTCCCAGCCGATGCACAGGCGAGCGGTCCACCCCGGGTCCCGACTCTGGACAGCCAGCACTTCATCCATGGCCACCGGACCTGTGCCCCCCCCCCTGAAGGAAAAGGGGAGCAGAGGAGAAAATAAAATAAACGGCAGATCAACTGGTCTAACAGGGGGGCTATTTAAAGGCTAGAGTATACAAATGAGTTTTAAGATGGGACTTAAATGCTTCTACTGAGGTAGCATCTCTAATTGTTACCGGGAGGGCATTCCATAGTACTGGAGCCCGAATAGAAAACGCTCTATAGCCCGCAGACTTTTTTGGGGCTCTGGGAATCACTAATAAGCCGGAGTTCTTTGAACGCAGATTTCTTGCCGGGACATATGGTACAATGCAATCGACAAGATAGGACGGAGCTAGACCGTGTAGTATTTTATACGTAAGTAGTAAAACCTTAAAGTCACTTCTTAAGTGCACAGGAAGCCAGTGCAGGTGAGCCAGTATAGGCCTAATATGATCAAACTTTCTTGTTCTTGTCAAAAGTCTAGCAGCCGCATTTTGTACCAACTGTAATTTTTTAATGCTAGACATAGGGAGACCCGAAAATAATACGTTACAGTAGTCGAGACGAGACGTAACGAACGCATGAATAATGATCTCAGCGTCGCTAGTGGATAAAATAGAACGAATTTTAGCGATATTACGGAGATGAAAGAAGGCCGTTTTAGTAACACTCTTAATGTGTGATTCAAACGAGAGAGTTGGGTCGAAGATAATACCCAGATACCCACACACTGCTGTGTAACATTACTTTTAGACCAGGCTTATTCAACTGGCGACCCGAGGGTCCAGATCCTACACCAGACCTGGGCAAATTAAGGCCCGGGGGCCACATGCGACCCGTTAAGCTTTTCAATCTGGCCCGCCGGCCATTCCCAAATTTTTTTTTTTACATTTTTAATACGGAAAGTGTAGCTGCCATTATGATGTGCAGTGATGTTTTCTAATGACCGTAAGTCTTGAACTCTACAAAGTATTTCAATGGTTGGAATCTACGCTTATGGATGATATACTAGTTACTATGGTAATCTAATTAGTTACTATGGTAATCTACGTCACAGCAGCTCAGACGAGGCACCAAGCAGAGTGGGCGGGATGCGTTTCCACAGACGCGGAAGGAGATTTTCACAACAAAGGTCTAAAGCATGGGTGTCAAACTCTGGCCCGCGGGCCAAAATTGTATCGCCGTGTAATTTCACTTGGCCCGTGAGGCGATATCAAATTAACACTAGAGCTGGCCCGCCGATTATATTCAGCGGCGGTGCCGCGGTACACCGCTAATTCTCATACTTGCCAAACCTCCTGGGACACTCACAAATTTCAGTGCCTCTCCCGAGAATTGTAACGTCCCCTTATCGTCCCGTCCAAGAAGTGCTGGCCCAGATACATAATATGTGCGGCTTTGACACGCACACAGAAGTGAATGCAACACATACTTGATCTTCAGCGATACAGGTCACACTGAGGGTGCCGGTATAAAAAAAACTTTAACATTCTTAGAAAAATACGCCACACTGTGAATCCACACCAAGCAAGAATGACAAACACATTTTGAGAGAGCATCCGCACAGTAACACAACATAAACACAACAGAACAAATACCCAGAACCCTTTGCACTACTAACTCTTCCGGGACGCTACAAGGTGTGTGTGTGTGTGTGTGTGTGTGTGTGTGTGTGTGGGAGGGGCGGCGGGGTTTGGAGGTAGCGGGTGTGTATATTGTAGCGTCCAGGTGTTGTGCCGGATAATGCACCCCCGGCGTAGAATGCACCCCCTGACGGGAGTGTTATATCAACTAAAGCCCACACTTAAAGTTTCCACGTGCAAGATTGAATCTATTTGAAAGAGTTACTTAATAAGAAGCCAAAAGTGCAAAAACAATAATGTTCGTGTTGGAGGAGTTGTGAATGAATGAAATATGAAATCCGTGCTGCAGTCGCTGCTGGGCCACAACATTAGGTACACCTGCAGACTGATTGCTTGATTGTTTACATTTGAATATTTACCTCAGAAGGCTGCAAATAGAAAAGAGGCATTCAATTTTTATTTAATTTGTATTTGATATGCCATTGATATTTTTTTAATTTTTATTAAGGAAATAAGCGGTAGAAAATGGATGGATGGATTATTATTTGAAACTCGATTTTGCATGTCACTATAAAGTTATATAAGCCTTGCTTGTTCAATATTCAATGCAAAACTTGTTTGGGTCCCTATTAAAAGGTTAATTTGTTCAACCTTGGCCCGCGGCTTTGTTCAGTTTTAAATTTCGGCCCACTCTGTATTTGAGTTTGACACCCCTGGTCTAAAGCTTAGTGATATATCAGATGTATCAGATTGTAGGTGGGTTTATTTTGTACCCTTCGCGTTCATATTTCACTGTTTGTTGCATTTTTGTTGCGTTTCACTTGATTGTAAAATATGTCAATCGAAAGAGGGTGTGACATTCATATTTTGTAAATATTCAGTGTTTTATCGTTCATAGAAAAATTTAAAATTTCATTACGTCTTTTATGGCGGTCTGTCATAACGTTTTTAGCATTCAATCAGACATTATTGTGAGGTTTTGTATTAGTGTTCCTAAAAATAGATATACCGGCCCCCAGACACATTTTTTTTCTCTAAATGTGGCCCCCGAGGCAAAATAGTTGCCCAGGCTTGTCCTACACCATACTGGCCCCCGAAACATTTCAACTTATATTCAATTGAATACACTGCAAAGACAATATGTTGTTCTTGCTTGATGTACAGCTTAAGTTGTTCAACAGTCTGGGGTCTCCGTTGTCGTATTTTACGCTTCATAATGCACCACACATTTATAATGGGAGACAGGTCTGGACTACAGGCAGGCCAGTCTAGTACCTGGACTTTTTTTTTCCAACGAATCCACACTATTGTAACACGTCTTGCTGAAATAAGCAGGGGCGTCCATGATAACGTTGCTTGGATGTGTTACAAAACCTGTATGTACCCTTCAGCATTAATGGTGCCTTCACAGATGTGTAAGTTACCCATGCCTTGGGCACTTATACACCCCCATACCATCACATATGCTGGCTTTTGAACTTTGCGCCCAACAATCCGGATGGTTCTTTTCCTCCATGTTCCGGAGGACACAACGTCCACTGTTTCCAAAAACAATTTGAAATGTGGACTCGTCAGACCACAGAACACTTTTCCACTTTGCATCAGTCCCTCTTAGATGAGCTCGGGCCCAGCGAAGCCGGCAGCGTTTCTGGGTGTTGTTGATAAATGGCTTTCACTTTGCATAGTAGAGTTTTAACTTGCACTTACTGGTGTAGCGACAAACTGTAGTTACTGACAGTGGTTTTCTGAAGTGTTCCTGAGCCCATGTGGGGATGTCCTTTACACACTGATGTCGGTTTTTGATGCAGTAACGCCTGAGGGATCGAAGGTCACGGGCTTAGCCGCTTACGTGCAGTGATTTCTCCAGATTCTCTGAACATTTTGATGATATTACGGACCATAGCTGGTAAAATCTTTAAATTCCTTGTAATAGCTCGTTGAGAAATGCTGTTCTTAAACTGTTCGACGATTTGCTCACACATTTGTTCACAAAGTGGTGCCCCTCGTCCCATCCTTGTTTTTGTATGACTGAGCATTTCATGGAAGCTCCTTTAAATACTCAATTAAGGCACCCACCTGTTTCCAATTAGCCTGTTCACCTGTGGGATGTTCCAAATAAGTGTTTGATGAGCATTCCTCAACTTTCTCAGTCTTTTTTGCCACTTGTGCCAGCTTTTTTGAAACATGTTGCAGGCATCAAATTCCAAATGAGCTAATATTTGCAAAAAATAACCAAGTTTTCCAGTTCGAACGTTAAGTGTCTTGTCTTTGCAGTCCATTCAATTGAATATAAGTTGAAAAGGATTAGCAAATCATTGTATTCTGTTTTTATTTACAATTTACACAACGTGCCAACTTCACTGGTTTTGGGTTTTGTACATAACTGAGGCATTCCTCAAGGCACCCCTTTAGGTCCTCTACTTTTTGGTAGTTACACTTTTTTTTTTTGATAATATGATTTATGTAATTAAGGTGTTGTTGTTGTATCTTTGGTACTTCAGATGCAGTCAGTAGTCATTTGTTCAACTTCTTTAGTCATACTAGTGGTGTTCCTCAAGGTTCCGTTTTAAGTCCTCTCTTTTTCATTCAGCTCAAAAAACTTGTAAGATACAGCGGATTTTTTTTTAAATACTAGAGTGCTGAGCTTTGTCTAGCGTATTTTGCAGTGGGTCCTTAAAAACAGCGCTCCTGTAATTCTGACACAATGAGTAGAGCAAAATCAAATGTCTACTGTAGAGGACGCCGATTCTACAGAATACACATAATAAGAATAATATTGAAGGGAGAAGTTAGGCCCCCGGTCCTTAGCTTTTTTCCGTTGTCAGTGTCTTTGTATTGAGGTTGACTTAGGTGTTAAATAAACAGGTCCAGCAGAGGGCGCAATGTTGAAAAAAAGCTAGGTTGCCAGCTCGTTGTAATGCACATTTTTATCGGATATAAATACGTGCAAATTCAAAAAGGAAAAGCAATTAAAATGATGTTTTCATTGTCTCTAAAGTGAAGACACGGGGCCTGATCCACTAAATGTTTGTGTGTATTAAAACATGTACAAACTTGATAGTACACGCAAAGCTGATCGACTAAACTTGTGTGCAGAGGACTGCGTCTCTTAAATGAGCAAAATAAGGAGGGCAATCCATTTAGCGTGTCTGTCTTTATGAATATGCAGAAAAATATGCTGTCCATCTGTGTTGACCCTGCTGGGATAGGCTCCGGCCTTCATATATAAGGCGCACCGGATTATAGGGCGCATTAAAGGAGTCATATTATTATAATTTTTTTCTAAATGGAAAACACTTCTTAGTGGTCTACATAACATGTAATGGTGGTTCTTTGGTCAAAATGTTGCATAGATTATATATTACAAATCATTTTCAAGCCGCTTTTTGACAGTCGCTTCCCGATGCGCTGTTTGTGGGCGGTCTTATTTACGTGGATCACCTTCGGCAGCGTCTTCTCCCCGTCATCTTTGTTGTAGCGGTGTAGCGTGCAAGGACGGGAGTGGACGAAGTGTCAAAAGATGGAGCTAACTGTTTTAATGACATTCAGACTTTACTTAAATCAATAACGGAGCAGCATCTCCTCATCCGGAAACAACAACAACGCCGGAAATGTGTCCCGTGAAAAACCGTCTGACCAAAACTTGGGTGAATAATGTAAACTCACTACACCGGTATGTTTTAGCGCTTTCATGGCAAGTTTACTGACAGACATAAGTCAGAACTTTACACTACTTTATATTAGAAATGGCAACAGCGGACGATGAATGTCCCATAACAAGAAGATAGAGAAAAATAAGAAGCTTATCGACTACGGCATCGGCATGGACTACAAAGGCGGATGGGCGCAATTCTTCATGATTTATGCAGATCCCAAATACAGATCAGCACGTACCAGAAGGTAAGAAAAGTTGCTTTTGCATAATATTTTGAAAACCAAACACCTTTTACACACACCATAATAATACTTGTATGGATAGGTTGATTGGAAACACTAAATTGGCCCTAGTGTGTGAATGTGAGTGTGAATGTTGTCTGTCTATCTGTGTTGGCCCTGCGATGAGGTGGCGACTTGTCCAGGGTGTACCCCGCCTTCCGCCCGATTGTAGCTGAGATAGGCTCCAGCGCCCCCCGCGACCCCGAAGGGAATAAGCGGTAGAAAATGGATGGATGAATGGATGGATGTTGAAGCACAGTACAATCCATCAAGCGGTGCGTCTTCATAGCGTACCAAAGTCGTACTAAAACTTTTTTTTTTTTTTTTTTTTTTTGTGTCCTGTCCAGCTTCTCAGGCAAATCATATAGTTGATGTAGATGCCCATGTCGGCTGTTCAGATTTACTTTACAAAAGGGAAGTGTAGGATACTTCTCTTGTTGCCTTATTTGTATTTGACTTTATTAAATGTATTTATATTATCATTTAGTGCAGCCGGGCCGGAGCAGGAGGGGATAGAAAGAGAAAAAAAAAGAAGACAGAGGGGGAAATTGTGGGGACAAGAGGGGGATTAGACAGAGAGACAAAAACAACAACAGCAAACAACAACAACAACAACAACAACAGAGCAACATCAGCAAATACGACATGTACAAATATGATGGTAAAAGTAATAGCAAATAAGCAGTTAGCGAAAAAAAAAAAAAATACAGAAATGACAATGAGCATTATTACACTACAAATGGATCAATACAAATACCAATAGAAATAGCGCTATTGATAATGAACAATACCAATAATTTACCTTTATTATCAACAATACAGTTGTTCAAATGCAACAATACATATACGTAATGATAACTTGAGATACGAAAGAATGCAGAAAAATGGAGGGGGAGAAAGAGAGGCAACCTACATTAACCTTGTAGATTGTTATAGTAACAATAGGTTAAGCTCTGTCAGTGTGCCATGTGTTACACCCAGTTTACCTTAGGGCAACAACGTTAATATATGTTTGATGAAACGTGATTATGTGCATGAGTGTACCAAAGTCGTACTAAAACATTTTGATAGATTTTTGAGCGCCGTGTGTAATGTTCTATATTTTCAATGGAACATATAAAATGTTGGTGTTGTTTACTTGAGTCATATTGCCATCATATTGTAGTCTACACATATATCTTATGTTTGACTGCCATCTACTGGTCACACTTATCATTTCACCATGTACCAAATACAATTGCTTCGAGGTGGCAAGGCGTACTGTAGAGTTTTAAGAAGAAAAAAAAAGATTTTTGTGCGCCTTATAGTCCGGAAAATATGATATATTATTATTAGATGTGGTTATATTGTGGCCTGTAGGGTTACATTAAAGGTGTAAAGGTGGCGTTCCGTTGAAAACTAAATTGTTTACAGCAAGTAAACAAGCTCTTCAAGCTCATTTTTGCCCACTCAGCAAATTCCTCTCTTATTTTAAGTAGACAAGAGCAGGCTCCTATCTGAAATGAATGGGTGGAAACCATAATTGAGCCTTCAACCGTCAGGGGTGCATTAAAGTTGTGTACTTGTGTAAGGATCCCAAGTCTAAACGTCATGTTAACTTTGTCGTGACTTTGCCTCCAAAAACTGTTTTTCCAACCATTACCAACTGCGGCTTTCGCTCGCTTCCTCGCGCAGGTTCAGTGAGTTTTTCCCCCGCTTCTGCCTGCATTTGGAGTGCGGCGAGCCAGCGGGTGACACAAAGTGCCCCGATAACAATGGCGGTGGTCGTCGCCAGGCCTCCCATCACGCCTCGCCCTGTGAGTGACAGCTGTTCAGACGCCTTTGACGCGGCGCTGAGACCCAGTAAGGCCCTGGAAGTCAGCGGTGGCGCGCGCTCGGGTGTCACTCCTGTGACAGCCTGAGAGCCATTAATTTTAGCCCGCGGAGTGGTAACAAGATCCCACGCACCCCCCACCTCGTCCCCTCCCTACACGAGCCCCTAAATATACATTTATTTTCAGAAGGAGTGCCCCCCGCCCTCTCGTCGGGGATGTGATGGATGTCGACTAATCGGATGGCGTGCGAGCGTATGTCCACTGTCAGGACCCTTTACGTAGGCTGGGTGGAGGGCGTAAATCTCCTCAAGGCTGATTTGTTGTCGGTGCTGGGGGGGGATCTTGTCTTTGCTGAGGATCTCGGAGATAGGATACCCTGTGTTGTTGCTAGCCTGAGCGGGTCTATCTTAAGACTCCGCATGGAGGGCCTGGCATTCAAACTAAGTCTCCAAGGCTTTGAGGGCAGGCAGCAGGAGGGCTGCCTGTGGCCTACACTTACTCCAAGAAATACTCGTCTATTCTTGCCTTTGGATGCACGCTCGTGCAATATCTGAACATAGAGTGCACACAAAGCAAGGCGGAAGCATTTGTCACTTTCAAAGAGTGTAACATCGCAACTGCTACGACACATTCAACTCAGGTCTGAATGTGTTTACATAGCACATCGCAAGTTAGATTCCAATGGCTGCCTGAATAAATCAAGTTTGACGAAATGTAAAGAAAAACATATGAAAATATGTTTTTAATCTGCAGAATCTTATCAATAATAATTAGAGATGTCCGATAATGGCTTGTTTGCCGATATTCCGATATTTTCCAACTCTTAATTACAGATTCCGATATCAACCGATACCGATATATACAGTCGTGGAATTAACACGTTGTTATGCTTAACTGTGTTGTGATGCCCCCGCTGGATGCATTAAACAATGTAACAAGGTTTTCCAAAATAAATCAACTCAAGTTATGGAAAAAAATGCCATATTTATTATTGAAGTCACAAAGTGCATTATTTTTTTTAACATGCCTCAAAACAGCAGCTTGGAATTTGGGACATGCTCTCCCTGAGATAGCATGAGGAGGTTGAGGTGGGGGTGGGGGGGTGTATATTGTAGCGTCCCGGAAGAGTTAGTGCTGCAAGGGATTCTGGGTATTTGTTCTGTTGTGTTTATGTTGTGTTACGGTGCGGATGCTCTCCCGAAAAGGGGTTTGTCATTCTTGTTTGGTGTGGGTTCACAGTGTGGCGCATATTTGTAACAGTGTTAAAGTTGTTTATACGGCCACCCTCAGTGTGACCTGTATGGCTGTTGACCAAGTATGGGTTGCATTCACTTGTGTGTGTGAAAAGCCGTAGATAATATGTGACTGGGCCGGCACGCAAAGGCAGTGCCTTTAAGGTTTATTGGCGCTCTGTACTTCTCCCTACGTCCGTGTACCACTCCGTACAGCAGCGTTTTAAAAAGTCATACATTTTACTTTTTGAAACCGATACCGATAATTTCCGATATCACATTTTAAAGCATTTATCGGCCGATAATATCGGCAGTCCGATATTATTGGAAATCTCTAATAATAATACAAATATACAGCCGTGATCAAAAGTTTACATACACTTGTAAAGAACATAATGTCATGGTTGTCTTGAGTTTCCAATCATTTCTAAAACTCTTATTTTTTTAAGGTAGAGTGATTGGAGCACATATTTGATACACACAAAGAAGAACACCATTCCTACCGTCAAGCATGGTGGTGGTAGTATTATGTTCTGGGCCTGTATTGCTGCCAATGGAACTGGTGCTTTACAGAGAGTAAATGAGACAATGAAAAAGGAGGATTACCTCCAAATTCTTCAGGACAACCTAAAATCATCAGCCCGGAGGTTGGGTCTTGGGCGTAGTTGGGTGTTCCAACAGGACAATGACCCCAAACACACGTCAAAAGTGGTAAAGGAATTGCTAAATCAGGCTAGAATTAAGGTTTTTAGAATGGCCTCGCCAAAATCCTAACAATGCTGAAGAAACAAGTCCATGTCAGAAAACCAACACATTTAGCTGAACTGCACCAATTGTGTCAAGAGGAGTGGTCAAAAATTCAACCAGAAGCTTGTGGATGGCTACCAAAAGCGCCTTATTGCAGTGAAACTTGCCAAGGGACATGTAACCAAATATGAACATTGCTGTATGTATACTTTTGACCCAGCAGATTTGGTCACATTTTCAGTAGACCCATAATAAATTCATAAAAGAACCAAACTTCATGAATGTTTTTTGTGACCAACAAGTATGTGCTCCAATCACTCTATCACAAAAAAATAAGAGTTGTAGAAATGATTGGAAACTCAAGACAGCCATGACATTATGTTCGTTTCTACATCCTCCAATAACTTTTGATTGCGACTGTATAACTGTGTGTGTGTGTACAGTTTAAAAAAATAATATTTTAACTAGAAGAGACACTTCCTGAAGGAATTGCGTGTGAATGCTCCAGTGCTGAAGTAGAAGTGAAATGCTGACAGAATGTAGTATGAATGTAAGAATAGTTTGAATGTTGGAATGGTTTGAATGTTGAAGAGCTGACGTTGACCTGAAATGCTAATGGAAAGTAGGATGAATGTAGAAATGGTTTGAATCAGTGTTTTTCAACCACTGTGCCGCGGCGTGAGATACAGTCTGGTGTGCCGTGGGAGATTATCTAATTTCACCTATTTGGGTTAAAAATATTTTTTGCAAACCAGTAGTTATAGTCTGCAAATGATGTGTTGTTGTTGAGTGTCGGTGCTGTCTAGAGCTCGGCAGAGTAACCGTGTAATACTCTTCCATATCAGTAAGTGGCAGCCGGTAGCTAATTGCTTTGTAGATGTCGGAAACAGCGGGAGGCAGGATGCAGGTAAAAAGGTGTCTAATGCTTAAACCAAAAATAAACAAAAGGTGAGTGCCCCTAAGAAAAGGCATTGAATCTTAGGGAAAGCTATGCAGAACAAAACTAAAACTGAACTGGCTACAAAGTAAACGAAAACAAAATGCTGGACGACAGCAAAGACTTACTGTGGAGCAAAGACAGCGTCCACAAAGTGCATCCGAACATGACATGACAATCAACAATGTCCCCACAAAGAAGGATAAAAACAACTGAAATATTCTTGATTGCTAAAACAAAGTAGTAGCTCAAAGGAAGACATGAAACTGCTACAGGAAAATACCAAAAAAAGAGAATAAGCCACCAAAATAGGAGCGCAGGACAAGAACTAAAACACTACACAGAGGAAAACAGCAAAAAACTCAAAATAAGCCCTGTCTCCACGGCGACAAAGTACTTCTACTTTGAGACAAGAGCTATATTGATGCATGCTTAGTTATGGTTTAAAGTCATATCCAACAATTGCGACAACGACTTTTTATTGTCAACTGAATATCGTTTTTTAATGATTTCTGCTGGTGGTGTGCCTTCGGATGTGCTTTGGCTCAAAAAAGGTTGAAAAACACTGGTTTCCAATGTTGAAATCGTTTAAACGCTGAAATGGTTTGAATGTTGGAACAGTTTGAATGTTGAAGAGTTAGAATTTCCAGGAAAACTGGGATTTGGTTTAGAACTTGGGGAAGTGTTAGTTTGAATGTCCAGGATGAGTGGAATGTGTTAATGTTGGAATGGTTTGAATAGGTTGAAACATGTGGGAATTGTGCAACTTGGAAAAATGTCCCATTCATTTCAATTGGAACGTCCTGGCAATTTGGGAATTTGCGGAAAAGTTGGATTTAAAAAAAAAAATATTAGGAGCATGAATGTCCCGAATGAGCTGAAGTGGTTGGTGTTAGAATTGTTTAAATCGGGCAAGAAATGTTGAAGTAGTAAATGGTATTAGGGAATTTCGGGAATTTTTTTTAACTTGGAAAAAGGGTAGTTTGAATTTCCAGAATGGTGACATGTGTTAAAGGTGGAATGATTTTAATGGGTTGAAGAATGTGGGAATTGTGGAAGTTTGAAAATGGCCAATTAATTTTGAATGGGGAAAATGCAAAAAAAAAAAAAAGGGAATTATGGGAAATACAGGAATTTTTTTTAGAATTGTTGAAGTAGAGCACACAATTCCTGAACAGGCGGAACATTTTGAAGCTGGAACGGTTTGAATCAGATGACAAATGTGGGAGTTGTGGAACTTTGAAGAATGTCCTATTTTTTTCAATGAGAATTTCAGAAAACATTGGGAATTTCGGGAAAAGCGGGAATTTTTTGGAAAATGGTAAAAAAAAAAAAACTTGAATGGTCAGAATGAGTTGATGGTTGGTGTTGAACTTTTTCAAATTGGTGGAGAAATGTTGAAATAGTAACATGTTGAATTGAGATATGGTATCACGGAATTCCTGGAATTTTGGGAAAACCGGAAATTTTTCCAGTTCAAAAAACAACTTGTTTTTTTTTTCTGATTAAGAGAAATGTTTTGACGGTGGAACCGTTGAAATGCGTTGAAAAATGTGGAAGGAGTAGTCGGCAGAAAAAAGGATGGAAATAGGGCTTTGGAAAACAAGAAATTCTGGAAAATCCTGGAATTTTTTTCAACTTAGAAAAGGGGAAGTTTAAATTTCCAGAATAGTGGAATTTGTTGAAGGTGAAATGGTTTGAACAGGTTGAAAAATGTGTAAATGGTGGAAGCTTGAAAAATTGCCAATACATTTTGAATGGGAAAAATGTCCCGGAAAACCTGAAATTCTGGGAAATGTGGGAATTTTTGGAAATTGTCAAGGCAAAGGCTGCAATTCCTGAATAGTCTGAACAGTTTGAAGTTGGAACGGTTTGTATCGGTTGAAAAATGTGGAAGGCATTCCAAAGCATTCACACATATGGTTTTCTACATCAAAATGCATCTATTTCTTTAACTTCTTCTTCTTCTCCAGATTTTGGCCTGCTCTACCGTCCACATTTTTCACCCGATTCAGCCTATTTGGGAATCGTGTGCTTTTCCTTAAAAAAATTAAAAAAATCCCACATTTCCCAAATTGAATGTTTATATTCTGTGCTTCTGACACTGCTTATACAGAGCAAATTTGGAGTAAACAAAAAAATGGTTTATTACGTTTTAGAGCTCTGAATATTCTAACCTTACTGTGTATAATTTGGGAGGATAAAAGAAGGACTTGAATCAAAAGTAATTTAAAAAGATAATCATTAATGTTAATATATAAATACTATTAAGAAAATAATACAAACATACACAGTGCATAACATTGCATTGGAAATTGGCACTGATTAACACTAGAGATGTCCGATAATGGCTTTTTGCTGATATCCGATATTCCGATATTGTCCAACTCTTTAATTACCGATACCGATATCAACCGATACCAATATATACAGTCGTGGAATTAACACAATATTATGCCTAATTTGGACAACCAGGTATGGTGAAGACAAGGTCCTTTTTAAAAAATATATATATAATATAAAATAAGATAAATAAATTAAAAACATTTTCTTGAATAAAAAAGAAAGTAAAACAATATAAAAACAGTTACATAGAAACTAGTAATTAATGAAAATTAGTAAAATTAACTGTTAAAGGTTAGTACTATTAGTGGACCAGCAATCATGTGTGCTTACGGACTGTATCCCTTGCAGACTGTATTGATATATATTGATATATAATGTAGGAACCAGAATACTAATAACAGAAAGAAACAACCCTTTCGTGTGAATGAGTGTAAATGAGGTAGGGAGGTTTTATGGGTTGGTGCACTAATTGTAAGTGTATCTTGTGTTTTTTATGTTGATTTAATTACAAAAACAACAAAAAAACGATACCAATAATAAAAAAAAACGATACCGATAATTTCAGATATTACATTTTAACGCATTTATCGGCCGGTAATATCGGCAGGCCGATATTATCGGACATCTCTAATTAACACCAGTGTATTTTATTCTGTATTATTTGTAAAGGGACATGCTATTGATTCTTGTGTGTGCTAAAACAAGAGAACACAGTTGTGTGTTTACTAGCATCCCCACCTGCCCACAAGCGTACAAAATGCTAATGAGACACTTACATCATCCAGTACCGACTCCCCCCCCCCCAGCACCCGACAAGCTGCTTCCTCCCTTCTTTACACTGGGTGCTGGATCCTGAGAGAGGGTGTTTGAGGTTGTCTGGATGGGGGTAGATGCTGGCAGCTCCCGGGGCACGGCAGATGGTTGCAGGGCAAGATGGAGCTTCACGGCTTGGCTGTCTTTGACCTGCAGAGGAGGGGGATGAAGAAGAGACCCCACACTGAGGTCTCCTTTATCTTTTCATCTCTCCTCATCCTCACACACTGGCAGGATGCAGTGTAGTGTACATTTTACAGGCAGTGTGCTGTGACCAACACAAGTGACACAAAAGATTGGGCTTGGCGGATAAATTAACCATCGCCGATATACTAATATGCATTCATTCACGGGGAAATATGAGTACATGAACAGGTTCGTGCATCAAAGCATTAATGTCATGCAAAGAAAATGTTTGCATCTATCTTCAGTTTTAATGTTCTTGTGTTAAAGATGCTCAGAGATTAAAAAAAAGTTTACGTTTAAATGCAAAAGCAATTCAATAAAGTCACATAAAAGGAAATTGCATGTTTCTGGAATTATGCCCATCAATCATAGTCCTAATGTGAGACAAGAACCCACGTCTTTCCCTTAGTATATCATTTAGTAACAGACACATTTGTAATATTTAAGGTAATTTGGTCATTTTAAGCATTACCACAATTTATTTCCTGGGTGCATTGACTTCATTGAGCACACAGCGTTGTGTTTTAATATTGTCGACATGTAAATGCATTTTAAAGCACTTAAACAAACCTGGGGGTAAAGTTTGACTCAGATTTTAAATTCGAAAAACAAATCAGCAGCGTCGTTCAAAAAAGCTTTTATCAATTACGCCAAATAGCGAAAGTGAAACCGCTTCTATCCAGACATGATCTTGAGAAATTAATCCACACTTTTATCTCGACTCGTCTTGATTATTGTAATGCCCTGTATGTAGGCATTAGCCAGGCCTCCCTCGCCCGCCTGCAGCTCGTGCAGAACTCTGCTGCTCGTCTTCTAACACAGACCCGCAGACGTGAGCACATCACCCCTATTTTAGCGTCCCTTCACTGGCTCCCTGTGCGTTACCGAATACATTTTAAACTCCTTTTATTTGTTTTTAAATGTCTAAACAACCTCGCGCCAACCTATCTCTCCGACCTCCTTCAGCCTTACTGCCCCACCCGATCCTTAAGATCAGCCGATCAGCTGCTGTTGACGGTCCCTGACACAAGGCTGAAGCTTAGAGGTGACAGAGCTTTCGCCGTTGCTGCTCCCAAGCTCTGGAACGACCTACCCCTGAGTGTTAGACAAGCCTCCTCTCTTCCTGTTTTTAAATCTCTCTTAAAAACATACTTTTATTCCATGGCTATTAACACTGAGTGATATCCATCCTGCAATGGCGCCCCATAATACACCTGCTGTGATCCTGTTTTTATGTTTTTATGTTTTTATTAATTCTATTTTAATTATTTATTTTTTTATCGTGTTCTGTTTGTGTTGTGTTGTGTTTGCTCGGTACTCGTTTTATCTTTTAACCTGTTCATTGTACAGCACTTTGGCTACCCCTGTGGTAAATTTTAAATGTGCTCTATAAATAAAGTTGATTTGATTTGATTTGATTTATGCTAACTTTTCTTGGATTAGTTCTTGAACCAAACGTTGTAGAGTGAAGTAAAAAAAAAAAAAAAGTTAATATGAATAATTGTTTTGCATCCTCAGGAAAAGTCCATATTTTAGTGGTCTGTACACTTTTTAATATTTTTTAATTTTAATTTTTTTTTACTCATAACAATTTTATTGGCAATCCTACTATTAATGGGGATGCAGAATGTTCTTCTTGTTTTTTTTTGTTTTTTTTACAGAATTACAGAAAATAATTACAGAAAATAATTGAGAAGCACTGTACAAGCCTATTTTTTTACCCATGTTTATCTCTTGTAAAGTTGTGATTTTGGCTAAAACGTGTGTTTTATCCTATTAATCAAACAATCTGATCCAGGGGTCGGCAACCCAAAATATTGAAAGAGCCATATTGGACCAAAAATACAAAAACAAATCTGTCTGGAGCCGCAAAAAAATTAAAACCATATTACATACAGATAGTGTGTCATGAGATATAAATTGAATTAAGAGGACTTAAAGGAAACTAAATGACCTCAAATATACAGTAGCTACAAATGAGGCATAATGATGCAATATGTACATATAGCTAGCCTAAATAGCATGTTAGCATCGATTAGCTTGCAGTCATGCAGTGACCAAATATGTCTGATTAGCACTCCACACAAGTCAATAACATCAACAAAACTCACCTTTCATGCACAACCTTAAAAGTTTGGTGGACAAAATGAGACGGAAAAAGAAGTGGCATAAAACACGTCCTAGAAAGTCGGATAAAGTTATACATGTAAACAAACTACGGTGAGTTCAAGGACCGCCAAAATTAGTAGGACAAAACAGCGCTCGCCAAATACTCGAATCAGTGAAGCATGTTTAATATAAACAGTGTGCTTTGTAACAATTAGGGAGGTTTGTGTCATGTTTGTCCTCCTACAGAAACCATATTAAAACAAAAACTTTTTTTTTTTTCCCCTCATCTTTTTCCATTTTTCATACATTTTTGAAAAACCTCCCGAGAGCCACTAGGGCGGCGCTAAAGAGCCGCATGCGGCTCTAGAGCCACGGGTTGCCGACCGCTGATCTAATCGATCATTTACTCGATTACTAAAATAATCAATAGCCCTATATTGTAAATTACTTTTAAAATATGGTCAATAACATTTTTGTATGCGTTTGTTAATTGCATGTAATCATATATCACTATTAATATAAAAAAGGCTAAAAATTAAAATGGTGACTCAAATGTTTACATTTTTGTAATTGTGAGAGAGAGAGAGTGAGAGAGGAAGAGAGAGAGAGAGAGAAAGAGAGAGAGAGAGAGAGAGAGAATTGGAAAAAAAAAGATATTTAAAATAATAACTCATTGAAAACTATCATGTTCCGGGTAGTGCTTGAATTTTAAATATTTTTGGTAATCTAGGAAAAAATGTTCTCTCTCTCTCTTTCTAACTTTTTTTCCTCTCAAAGTTATTGTTTTTTTTTGCTTGTCATCACAAACGTTCTGCAGTAAACAACATATCATTGGTGTAGTGAATACTGTTTTTATTTCAAGTTTTACTAAACACACTTTAATTACTTGTATACATCAGCGCTTCTCACCAGTGCTTTGGCAAACAACAAGCGTGGAGCCACATTGTGGAGTTTTTTTCATACTCAAATACTGTATCTTATATTTAGTAAAGGTACATTAAAGTGCAGTAAAATAATGTGAAACAACACATGAAACAAGTTTCATGATTATTTCAGGGACAAAATATTTGTTATCGACAACCTCAAAAATTATTTGAACAAAAATAATCTGCCTGCACAGTTTTTTTTTTTTTTTTATCAGAGTAATGGAATATTTACAAATACATTAACAAAAAGTCTGATTAAAATATTCAGATGTGAAAATGTATTTTTCTGATGAAATTAGTGGGTGTGTTTACAATACAGTGGTCAGATGAAACAAAAATTTAGCTGTTTGGCCACAATACCTTTGGAGGAGAAAAGGTCCCAGGAACGCCTAACCTACCATCAAGCATGGTGGTCATTAGTCTTTGGTATGACTCGGCCGGGGTTTGAACTCACAACCTACCAATCTCAGGGCGGACACTCTAACCACAAATCCACTGAGTTTTTGATTGATTGAGACTTTTATTAGTAGATTGCACAGTACAGTACATATTCCGTACAATTGACCACTAAATGGTAATACCCGAATAAGTTTTTCAACTTGTTTAAGTCAGGGTCCACGTTAATCAATTCATGCTAATTGCTCGCGGAAAACAACATCCTAATCTACGATTTGACTCCCTCGAATGGTCTTGACGCTGTGTTATCAGGAACAGGCTGTTCTGAAAAACACCCCCGAGGACACCTCAACGATGGACGCTTTTGACCTCCCTCTCTCCTCAACAACACCCGGAGTCGAACTCTTGCAGATCGGCCTCAGTCTACAAAAACATTACAACATCGCACCCAAGATAATTGGGCACGCATGCACACACACACCCTCCCCCACCCCACGCCTTCACCACCGCTTGTGCTCCAACTCCCCCTCCCTCTGTTGCGAGTTTGTCGTGATTAAATGTAATGTGTTTATGTGTGCATTGCAAATGAGTTTTTTTCCCTTGGACTCAGTCTGGACCCCCTCCCGTGGGTCCAGCCTTTGACTGATATTTTTTTTACTCTTCCGCCCTTTCCCAATATCACCTTTTTCCCACCTTTTTTTAAGGAGCGCCGTAAAAATGGCCGCTCCGTCGGCGGTCCCGTCTTGTCTACCTGTAACGTATGTCTGCTCTTAGTGGGACTGTGCCGAAAATGTACTTTTCAGTTCTTATATGTCTTGTGCATGTTAAGAATTGACAATAAATCATCTTGAATCTTGAATCTTAAAAGAGCAGGTTAGTATGCTTGCATGCTATTATTAGCATGCAAACGTGTTTAGCCAACTTTACAGCCGTACACCTCAGAGTCATATAACTTGGTACTTGACACATGCTAACTGTTAGCACGCTAACGTTAATTTTAGCATGCTAACTTTTTTTTGCCTATTTTTCCGCCGAAGACCTCACAGTCATAGAACTTGGTAGCTGACACATGCAAACTGTTAGCATGCTAGTATGCAAAAATGACGCTTCACAATTCTTCTCAACAAAAGAGGAGAAATATTACCTTAAAGGGGAACATCATCACCATTTCAGAAGGGTTAAAACCATTAAAAATCAGTTCCCAGTGGCCTATTTTATTTTTCGAAGTTTTTTTCAAAATTTTACCCATCCCGCAATATCTCTAAAAAAAGCTTCAAAGTGCCTGATTTTAACCATCGTTATATACACCCGTCCATTTTCCTGTGACGTCACATAGTGATGCCAACTCAAACAAACATGGCGCATAGAACAGCAAGCTATAGTGACATTAGCTCGGATTCAGACTCGGATTTCAGCGGTTTAAGCAATTCAACAGATTACGCATGTATTGAAACGGATGGTTGTAGTGTGGAGGCAGGTAGCGAAAACGAAATTGAAGAAGAAACTGAAGCCATTGAGCCATATCGGTTTGAACCGTATGCAAGCGAAACCGACGAAAACGACACGACTGCCAGCGACACGGGAGAAAGTGAGGACGAATTCGGCAATCCCCTTCTAACCAACGATTGGTATGTGTTTGTTTGGCATTAAAGGAAACTAACAACTATGAACTAGGTTTACAGCATATGAAATACATTTGGCAACAACATGCACTTTGAGAGTGCAGACAGCCCAATTTTCATCAATTAATATATTCTGTAGACATACCCTCATCCGCGCTCTTTTCCTGAAAGCTAATCTGTCCAGTTTTGGAGTTGATGTCAGCAGGCCAGGGAAGCTAGGGTCGATATTCTTCTCTTGATCATCTTCGGTGGCATAAGGGACGGTGTGAGCCAAGACATCCAGGGGGTTTAGCTCGCTCGTCTGCGGGAACAAACTGCCGCCATTGCTTGCCGTGCTACCGAGGCCCTTTGTCCCTGAATTGCTCACACACTCCGGCAGATTCAATGGGGGTCTGGCAGCAGATTTCTTCGACTTTATCGTTGGAAATGCATCTGCTTTGAGTGTCGTAGGATATCCACACATTCTTGCCATTTCTGTAGTAGCATAGCTTTCGTCGGTAAAGTTAAACGTCCAATTTCTTGCCACTTTCGCATCTTTGGGCCACTGGTGCAACTTGAATCCGTCCCTGTTTGTGTTGTTACACCCTCCGACAACACACCGACGAGGCATGATGTCTCCAAGGTACGGAAAACAGTAGAAAAAAACGGAAAATAACAGAGCTGATTTGACTCGGTGTTTGAGAAAATGGCGGATTGCTTCCTGATGTGACGCCACGTTGTGACGTCATCGCTTCGATAGCGAATAATAGAAAGGCGTTTAATTCGCCAAAATTCACCCATTTATAGTTCGGAAATCGGTTAAAAAAATATATGGTCTTTTTTCTGCAACATCAAGGTATATATTGACGCTTACATAGGTCTGGTGATAATGTTCCCCTTTAAAAGAAAATCTAATTCAAAACATTTGTATGCTCGTACAACATTTAAAGGTTATTTGATTATTGTTAAATATTTGCGATCATCGATGACAATCATATAATCGCCCAGCTCTACTATCTAGTGATTTTTTGCTCACGTCTCGGGAGGTTTCAAACAACAAATCGTAAAAACAAATGCAGGCTTCTCTACACATCTTAAAATAAAGCCTGAATCCCCGCCAACTATCCTTCAGTCAGCTAGCTCTAGTTTGATATTTTTAGACAGCTACCATCATGATAAGCTTATAATATAGCATACCTATCTAGTGATTTTTTGCAAGCAGGATGCTCCAACCCGGAGTCTCAGGGGGTTTCAAACAAGGTGCCGTTCCCAGCCAAAGCCCATTTTCACCCCCTATCAGTGCGAGTAAAGCTCTCCTCCAGGTCTGCTGTGTGACGCGGTATTAAAACCTTCGGTGGAGGGAGAGGAGAAGAATGAAACGGCGACAGAGATGGAGGAGAGGCTAGGTGGTGTTTAAGTGCCGAGCGTGGCGTGTCCTGGAGGATCTAATAAGCAGGTTGAAGCCTGATAAGGCTAAGCTGTCCCTCTGGCTCTGGGGAGCCTTGCGTGTTTTTTTATTTATTTTATTTTATTTTTTTATTTATTTTTTTATTCCCATCTCTGCTTGCAGTTTCTAAGATGTTCCTCCTGGAAAACATGAGTAGGGAAGATGGATGTGGTGGGAGAAGATTGAAGATAAATGAGCAAAGTTGGGTTCGGGTAGAAGAAAGATGCATGGGAAGTGAATATGGAGGAAAAATACGGAATATAGCGTCTAAAGTGGTAAGGATCCTGCCGGTGAGTGAAGAGATCCGACCCCCCTCTCCTGAGGAAAAAGCTGCCGCACTGACCCTTGCATTATTTATGCTGAACGCTATTGGCCCGGGCAGACGCTGCTTCCCATTGTGTCTTCATAATAAGGAACCGCGGTTGGAGCTGAGGAAGAGGAAACACAGCCGGGAGGCCCTGATGGAGGTGGCAGCTTGTTACACAGCACACTTTGGAGAACAAGAACCAACGCCGACTGGCGCCTTCCATGTGATTAAGGAGGCAATAAGAGGGGAACGGAGCGGGGTCACCTGTCATTTCCTGAGCGCCGTCTGGATTTTCTTATAACGGCCGAGGGCAAGCCAAACTGGACGGAGGGCAACGTGCCAAGGAAACATCAACATTTGCACATTTTTAGAGTGGATATGGTCAGTATAAAAAACATAACACGGATATATAAATAAGATTTATGGCTTGGACAAAAGGAAGACGCGGCATTTTAAAGTGCTTTTTAATCTCCATCTGTTCGTACGATTGTGCAAAACTTACTTGACCGCCACTATTATTCGTAGCCGGACAAAGTTAAGGCCCTGGAACTCTTTTGCCAACCCTCCCGATTTTCCCGGGAGACTCCCGAATTTCAGTGCCCCTCCCGAAAATCTCCCGGGGCAACCATTCTCCCGAATTCTCCCGACTTCCACCCAGACAATCAATATTGGGGGCGTGCCTTTAGCGTCCTCTCTCACCTGATACCTTCACCCCTTAACCATACTTGCCAACCCTCCCGGATTTTCCGGGAGACTCCCGAAATTCAGCGCCTCTCCCGAAAACCTCCCGGGACAAATTTTCTCCCGAAATTCAGGCGGCTAACCCACAATATAAACAGCATACCTGCCCAATCACGTTATAACTGTAGAATGATGGAGGGCGAGTTCTTGATTTCTTAAGTGGGTTTATTGTGAGGCAGTTTCATTAACGTCCTCCCAGCGCGGCAACAACACACAACAACAGCAGTCACGTTTTTGTATACCGTAAAGCAGTTCGTCTGCCGTAAACAGCAATGTTGTGACACTCTTAAACAGGACAATACTGCCATCTAGTGCATTTGATGAAAGCACTTTTGTGCGTGCCACACATCAATGCATCATCAGAGAGGGTGTTCAGCATGATTCGAAAAATAGTGACAGAGAATAGAACAAGGATGGACAATTCAACCCTTAACTCAAAAATGAGTAGATGAGTGTTATGTGTGTGTAATTGTGTAAATAAATGAACACTGAAATTCAAGTATTTATATATATACGTATATATATATATATATGTATATGTATATATACGTATATATGTATATATACGTATATATATATATATGTATATGTATATAAATATATATACGTATATATATATATATATATATATATATTTATATATATACGTATATATATATATAGCTAGAATTCACTGAACGTCAAGTATTTCTTATATATATATATATATATATATATATATATATATATATATATACAAATATATATATATATATATATGAAATACTTGACTTGGTGAATTCTAGCTGTAAATATACTCCTCCCCTTTTAGCCACGCCCCCAACCACGCCCCCGTCCCACCCCGACCACGCCCCCCTCCAACCCCTCCCTCCCCCCACCTCCCGAAATCGGAGGTCTCAAGGTTGGCAAGTATGCCCCTTAACAGCTGCATGCTGTCCAGACGTCCGATTTTCCTCCACGTCACAAAAATAATGCAACGTTAGACGGGTTTGACAATAGCCTTTACTCGAAGATGTCAAGAAATGCTGATACATTGTATGATCTTTTAAATGGTTTGATAACAACGTTGATTTCAAGCACAAACACACAAGTAAATGCAAAGCATACTTGATCAACAGCCATACAGGTCACACTGACGGTAGCCGTACAAACAACTTTAACACTGTTACAAATATGCGCCACACTGTGAACCCACACCGAACAAGAATGACAAACACATTTCGGGAGAACATCCGCACCGTAACACAACAGAACAAATTCCCAGAACCCCTTGCAGTACTAACTCTTCCGGGACGCTACAATAACATCTACGGCTTTTGGAGCTCAGTGCACAACTGCACACACAACAAGAAGGAGACGAAGCAGAAGACTGAAGAAGAGACATAGCGACGACGAGTAAGAAGAAGAAATACGCTTGCAAGTTCCAAAATGATTGGAAAAAAGAATTTCATTTCATCCATGACAGCTCGAAGGGGAAGGGGTATGCTGCCTGCACCTCAACCCCGCCCCCCAACCACGCAACCACGGCCCCCGAACCACACCTCCAACACCCCCCATCACCCGAATTCGGAGGTCTCAAAGTTGGCAAGTATGGCTATCATTGCCAGGCCTTTTTTTCTGGTAGTTAGACAACCATACTATATGTCTCCTGTAGGAATGGGCCTAGAAACCTGGTTCCAAAGGTGAACCGGTGCCAACGTAAACGGTAGTAACCGCACCCTGGTGCTAAATGATTGTCGACTTAGCCACCTGCAACAAGTGCTTAGCGGCTTTAATGTGCAAGTCGCATTTTTGTAATTAATGTCGGACCAATGACATGCACCTGGGGATAGGTTGATTGACAACACTAAAAATTGGCCCTAGTGTGTGAATGTTGTCTGTGTATCTGTGTTGGCCCTGCGATGAGGTGGCGACTTGTCCAGGGTGTACCCCGCCTCCCGCCCCAATGCAACTGAGATAGGGACAAGTCATAGAAAATGGATCCTGAGTCCTGAAAGAAGGCTGGTCTAACGACCTACACTCGGATAAGTGGAAGGAAATGGATGGATACAATTCAAGCAATTTGGTACCATTCCAAATTAGGATTGTTCGTCCCCGGTGCAGTCTGGTTCTGATGTCTATTTCCTGTCAACTGTGCGTCGAGATTCCAGGCAGGCGTCTGTCAATCAGTCTGGTACCTTCTGGGTCATGACCAATCTTTCTGACGACAATGTGTTAATTTATGTTCACAACTGATACAAGTTATCCCAGCGGGGTCTCGTCCAGAAGCCAATCTTATTGATGCCAAAGGGGTTTCCTTGAGGGACTTGGATACTAAAGGAGTCCAGTCTACAGTATGTCTAAGGCCCTGTCTACATTAAGCCGGATAACTCCTAATTATTTAGCCTAAGCCCAGTGTCAGCCACGCTAACCTATCATTTAAGGTTCCCCTCCTTGGATAATTTTTTACACGGGTAAGTGCGCCGTGTATTTCTTGAATCTCCGGCTCTTAGCTTTGTATGGACTCATCGATCGTTTACAAACTGAGTTCGGCGAGGAAGTGACGCCAGAAAGACCGCGTCCCACACAGGACGTGACGTCAGAAAGACCGCGCCCCAGCCAGCTTCATAACAGACGCTTGTGGAAATCACACATGAATACCTTAAGACAGTGGTTCTTAATCTTGTTGGAGGTACCGAATCCCACCAGTTTCATATGCGCATTCACCGAACCCTTCTTTAGTGAAAAATAAAATGTAGTTTTTTTTCAAATTCAAGACGAAGTTATATGTTTTTGGTAACACTTTAGTATGGGGAACATATTCTAAGTAACAAAGACTTAATTTAGAGTTTTTTGGACACTACGGTAACATATTCTAAGTAACAAAGACTTACTTTAAAGTTATTTGGTTAGGGTTAGGGTTAGGGCCAGGGTTAGAGGGTTAGGGTTTTAATAAGGCCATGCCAAATAAGGCATTAATAAGTACTTAATAATGACTGGTTAAGAGCAAATATGTTACTAATTTGCATGTTAATAAGCAACTAATTAATGGTGAATATGTTCCCCATACTAAAGTGTTACCATGTTTTATTACTGGTGCACAAAATGAACCATGCATGAACATCACCTTGTTCAAAGAACAAAACCAACACAGTGCATAAACTCACAACAAATTACACACTTGCAAATCAGTCTGACTTCTGCTGTTACCGTGTCCGTAACACGCCGATAGGGAGAAGTTAGTATTTACACGATGAGTCGGGTGTGTATTGACCTCCGCCGAACCCCTTAGCCCGACTCACCGAACCCCTAGGGTTCGATCGAACCCAGGTTAAGAACCACTGCCTTAAGAGAAGGAAACGCTCGATTGCAGCTATTTGGGATACAACACATCTCAGATTACAACATAACAATGTTGAGTGACGGTTTTGGATAAGGCCTGGAAGAACGGCAGCCTGGTGGGGTATGTGTGTCAACGAGTGTGTTGTGCCACAGGAACGGCAAGAGAACTTTCCAATGTCCAGGTCAGCTGTGATTCTACATAGCGAAAAACTTTGTCCATTTGTCGAAGGGGAGACAATGAGACTGCAGGCTCCCATGGGGAGTACTACGGAAAACAGCGAATGCATTTGGACTGGCAAAGCAGACTATCAGTTATTGTCCTCGATGCATGTTGAGCGATTACTCAACGTCTAGTTTTAGTTTTAGTTCATAACTATTGTGAAGCCATGAAGTGGCATTGTGTGTGTGTGTGTGGACAAGGATACGGCTCGGTGGGATATAGCCTGGATAACCTTAGTGTGGAAGGGGCCTAAGGTTCTAGACAACACCCAGGCCTGTAGTTCTTTGTTGTTGTTGCGTTTCTAATTAGATTGAAGTTGACTAATTAATACCTGGAAGTCTTAAAACAAAAACACCATAGCTCCATCATCAAGTGAGTGATAGTTCAAGCCCAACTCCATTGTTCCCGCTCAAGAAAACAACAACATGAAAGGCATCTTGTGCATGTAAATAATGTTGCCTCTTTTGTTCATGCAACAACCTCTGTCCACATAATTAGTAAGGGTATACTGCTGATGAGTAGACCAGAACCCTTTGAATGGACCCCATGAAGAGATCAGTAGCGTTCCTGGACTCGCCCGCCTCCCAAAAAGGCCACACCTCTCCATATGAAAACACCGTCACTTTCAAATTTAATTACATACGACTCGACACGCATAATCCTCACCCTGTCATTACCTCGTCTCCGTCCACCCACTCATCAGAGACCCGAATTGACACGCCCCTGAGAGCACGGGAGCGACCCGCCTCCTGCCGACCGGTTCTGATCGCGGATGTGGACTGTGTGTTAATGGAACCGCCCTCCCCCCCCTCACCCTACGCTTGATGTTCCTTCCTTTGCCTGGGATGTGGAGATTTGTATGGCATGTTAGTCACACCCAGTGTTATCAGCATCTCTGTGATGAGCATAAGCATAGCCTCCAGGGGGGTGTCACAGATGGTACAGTGTCACAGACCCCGGCTCGTCACTCCCTTTTTTTCTCAGGTTTTGGCCGCCAAAGTTAGGCCACCCTTGTCCTCGCGCAGGGTGAAAGGACGAGTGGCGACCATTGACCCGTACTGGAGCTCCTCCTTAAATATGGCAATTGATGCTTCACAGAATCCCCCCCCCTCGACATAATCCTGTTATCCGTTTCCATCAACAACCCGGCGGGGACGGCCTGACGCCCGGGCCTGTTTTTCGAAGAGAGCAGCGCCCCCGTCACTGCGAATGTGGGTTTTGAGCGGACGCACAAAAGGTGTGTAATTTCAGGTTTTTGTTAATCCAAAATCCAATCACATACATGAGCGCAAGACCACAGAGGAACGCAGCGGGAGGACGGGCCTCGGAGGTGAAGGTGTTGCTCCCGCACACGAATGCAAAGTCAGCCATGATGAATCAGACGATTCAGGGAGCGCTCCGACACGCGTCACAAACAAAACAAAAAAACCCAGCAAGCACGTTGTGATCAAGATCTACAGGTAAAAGCCAGTAAATTAGAATATTTTGAAAAACTTGATTTATTTCAGTAATTGCATTCAAAAGGTGTAACTTGTACATTATATTTATTCATTGCACACAGACTGATGCATTCAAATGTTTATTTCATTTAATTTTGATGATTTGAAGTGGCAACAAATGAAAATCCAAAATTCCGTGTGTCACAAAATTAGAATATTACTTAAGGCTAATACAAAAAAGGGATTTTTAGAAATGTTGGCCAACTGAAAAGTATGAAAATGAAAAATATGAGCATGTACAATACTCAATACTTGGTTGGAGCTCCTTTTGCCTCAATTACTGCGTTAATGCGGCGTGGCATGGAGTCGATGAGTTTCTGGCACTGCTCAGGTGTTATGAGAGCCCAGGTTTCTCTGATAGTGGCCTTCAACTCTTCTGCGTTTTTGGGTCTGGCATTCTGCATCTTCCTTTTCACAATAGCCCACAGATTTTCTATGGGGCTAAGGTCAGGGGAGTTGGCGGGCCAATTTAGAACAGAAATACCATGGTCCGTAAACCAGGCACGGGTAGATTTTGCGCTGTGTGCAGGCGCCAAGTCCTGTTGGAACTTGAAATCTCCATCTCCATAGAGCAGGTCAGCAGCAGGAAGCATGAAGTGCTCTAAAACTTGCTGGTAGACGGCTGCGTTGACCCTGGATCTCAGGAAACAGAGTGGACCGACACCATCAGATGACATGGCACCCCAAACCATCACTGATGGTGGAAACTTTACACTAGACTTCAGGCAACGTGGATCCTGTGCCTCTCCTGTCTTCCTCCAGACTCTGGGACCTCGATTTCCAAAGGAAATGCAAAATTTGCATGGTTGGGTGATGGTTTGGGGTGCCATGTCATCTGCTGGTGTCAGTGTTCAAAAACAAGAAAAAAAAATACAAAAATGAGGGGTATTTTATTTGAACTAATCAAAATTATCTGCCAATAGAACAAGAACATTTGGCTTTTCAAGACTTTCCAAAACAAGTAAAATTAGCAGTGATGTGCGGTGAGGTTCATGACTGGTGAGGCACTGACTTCATCACAGTCAGATTTACAAACATATGAACCCTAAAGAGTATCTTATTCACCATTTGATTGGCAGCAGTTAACGGGTTATGTTTAAAAGCTCATACCAGCATTCTTCCCTGCTTGGCACTCAGCATCAAGGCTTGGAATTGGGGGTTAAATCACCAACAATTATTCCCGGGCGCGGCGCCGCTGCTGCCCACTGCTCCCCTCACCTCCCAGGGGGTGAGCAAGAGGATGGGTCAAATGCAGAGGACACATTTCACCACACCTAGTGTGTGTGTGTGACAATCATTGGTACTTTAACTTAACTTTAACTTTACACATACAAACTGTATCACACAAAAAAATCACATTTAATTAAAACAAACTTTATTATGGTCTTACCTTTACTTTTAAGTGATTTTGAATAAAAATAATCTAAAACTGGTGAAGTTAAATGGAAAATAACTTTATAGTATAATCACTGAATACATATAACAATTTAATTAATTTGTTTTCTTTTTACATTTTTTTTCTTTCCATGATGGCCTCACCTGCCTCTAGTGACCGCACGTCACTGAAAATTAGCTAACCTCAATGAACCCAAAAATACCTTAAAATAAGTATATTCTCACTAATAACAAGTGCACTTTTCTTGGTAGAAATTTTTTTTTGACCTTTTTGCTCAATATGTTGAAAAATATTCTTAAATGAAGTAATTGCTAGTACCATTATCTTGACATAATGATATGCGCTCGGCATTATATTTCTTGAAACCAGCAAACTTATACTAAAAATGTATTTATTTTTCTTAATGGAAAGGCATCAAGGCAACCGCTTGTTACTCTCGGGGTCTCCTAGCCGCTCAGGCAAATCATATGATCTAAAAATGCATTTTTCCATTGATAACATGACATCATCGTGCCAAGTGCGTGCTCTTTCAGTCAATTAGTGCGCATACATACAGCCCGGCCCCCGGCCAAAATTTTTTTTATTGTAATTTTGAAGAATTTATATGAATGTGCATGAACTATCTGTTCAAAATTGTTAGAAATGTCACATGTTAAATGTTTAAATATTAACTGTCAGTTTACTTTACTGTGCCAACTGTACTACTATATGAGTACCTGTTTTCTATTGTTTCATTAAAAATAAAACAGCAAAGTCAATTTGGCTGTCATCTGTTTTAATTATGAGACACAATTGTGTCAAAGTCATGTTTTTTTTTTCATGCTTGAAATAAGAAATTATTACTTAAAGTAGTTTTATACTTGTGAGTGTTGATGACACAGCTTTGCAACAGTTGATATTCTAGTTTCAAGCATGTTTTACTCAATATAGGTCATAAAATCTCAGCAACAAGCTGTAATATCTTACTGATATAATTTAGGACCAACACACTTAAAACAAGTAAAACACTCTAACATAAAATCTGCTTAGTGAGAAGAAAATAAGCAAATATCATTCTTATTTGAGATATTTAATCTTACTTAGATTTCAGTTTTTGCAGTGAGGTCAGCTCAAAACTTCGGAGACGGACGTTTTTTGCAGCAAATTCCCACAAACATTAGAGTTCCCCTGTTGTATAGAGGAACTTGGACCACATGGGCAGATTCTTGCATTTTGACTTTCGGATCCAAACTTGCGATTTGCATAATTAACCTCTTAAGGCCCAAGCTGTTTGTTTACATTATTTTTTTATTTGTCTTTGCTATTTGGGCTTATTGGACCCTAATTAGAATAAAAACTACAAATCATCTTTTTATATGATGTACTTAGTCCATAAGTACACAAACGTGTACTTCATGTGTTTTTAACGCTTTTTTTTAAAAATTCCATTGTATGTTATACACTTCTGACACCACCAGATGGCAGTATAAGTGTCCATATGTCGGCATAAGACCCCAATTCAGTAGTGTACACAATTTTGGAAATAAGAGCTAAAAGGTGCTGTCCACGCATGTGGCCACTAAGGCCTTTAGAGGTTAAGGCGTTCCTCAAGGCACCCCTTTAAGTCCTCTTCTTTTTGGCCGCGTGATCCATGTGACTAAGATAGCTTGTTTACTTCAGATGCAGTCAGTAGTTAGTTTGATTGATTGATTGAGACTTTTATTAGTAGGTTGCACAGTGAAGTACATATTCCGTACAATTGACCACTAAATGGTAACACCCGAATAAGTTTTTCAACTTGTTTAAGTCGGGGTCCACTTAAATTGATTCATGATACAGATATATACTATCAGTCATACTAGTGGTGTTCCTCAAGGTTATGTTTTAGGTCCTCTCTTGTTCGTCATTTGGGCTATTCAACTGGAAGCCTGCGAGTTCAGTTAAAAAATATTTAGAGACTCACATTTTTGCAGCAAATTCTTCAAAAAACACTACAGTGCTGTCTCACAGAGATGATCTTTGTATCGCTTTTTAAGTCACTTAAAAACAGCAGAGTGCTCCTGTAACTCTGACAAAATAGACTGACCAAAATCAAATGTCTACTATAGAGCATCGGTCCCCAGCCACCGGACCGCACAAGAAATTGAAATATATATATATATATATATGTATGTGTGGGGAAAAAAAATCACAAGACTATTTCATCTCTACAGGCCTGTTTCATGAGGGGGGTACCCTCAATCGTCAGGAGATTTTAATGGGAGCATTCGCATACCATGGTTTATATAGGGCACAGAGTGGGTGGGTACAGGCTGGCCTAGGGGCGTGGTGATTGGTTCATGTGCTACCTAGGAGGTGTTTCCGTCTATGGCGGCATGTTGTTACAATTTCGCTGCGCTTGTTGAGGGATGACAGGTCTGGACGGTAGATAATAAACAGTTTCTCTTTCAAGCATAGGTTGCATCTTTTATTACCACTATTGTAAGGTGTGCTGGATGCAAGAATTTGCCATGTTATTGAATATTCAACATTATTGTCTTTGAGGTCCCAAATGTGTTTGCTGAGTTCTGTGGTATTTCGCAGGTTTTTGTTCCTGAAAGAAGCCTTGTGGTTGTTCCATCTGGTTTTGAATTCACCCTCGGTTAATCCTACATATGTGTCGGATGTGTTAATGTCCTTGCGTATTACCTTAGATTGGTAGACAACTGATGTTTGTAAGCATCCCCCGTTGAGGGGGCAATCAGGTTTCTTTCGACAGTTACATGCTTTGTTGGTTTTGGAGTCGTTCTGACTGGGGGTCGACGGCTCATTTGCAATTGTTTTGTTGTGGTTTGAGATGATTTGTCGTATATTGTTCATGCAGCTGTAGCTCAATTTTATGTTGTTCTTGTTGAATACTTTTCTTAGGTTGTTGTCTTTGGGAAAGTGTTTGTCAATCAGGTTGAGGAATTTGTGTCCAATGTTCGTTGAGACGTTTTTGCTGTATGGGGGGTTGTACCAGATGATGCCGTTTCGTTTTCTGTTCTTTTTTGGCTGGTTTCCTGGCGTGGGTTCATAGGTGAGGGTGAAATTGTATCCGCTTTCATCAAGGGCTTTTTGGTACGGGGGGTTGCTTGGTCAAATTCAGCTTTGCTAGATGACAGCATCGATAGCCTTTTATTGATTCCGGTAGGTATTCTTTTCGTGGTGGTGGGTGGATGGTATATATATATATATATATATATATATATATATATATATATATATATATATATGTATATATATATTTTTAATTTTTATTAATTCAACATAAAAAACCTGATTGTAGTTGAGATAGGCTCCTGCGACCCCGAAGGGAATAAGCGTTAGAAAATGGATGGATGGATGGAACATAAAAAACACAAGCTACACTTACAATTAGTGCACCAACCCAAAAAACCTCCCTCCCCCATTTACACTCATTCACACTCATTCGCACAAAAGGGTTGTTTCTTTATGTTATCCATCCATTTTCTACCGCTTGTCCCTTACGGCAGTGTTTTTCAACCTTTTCTGAGTCAAGGCACATTTGTTTCTTTGAAAAAAATCTCGAGGCACACCACCAGCAGAAAACATAAAAAAATCAAACTCAGCAGCCGATATTGACAATAAAAAGTCATTCTCGCTGGATATGAATTCAAACCGTAACCATCATGTCTTCCTTCAACGCTATTCCCCCGTACCTGCTTTGCAATCAAGACTATTTAAGTTTTGCGGTGACTATTCTTCTTTGTGGGGACATTGTTGATTGTCATGTACGGATGTACTTTGTGGACGCCGTCTGCTCCACTCGCTGTAAGTCTTTGCTGTCCTCCAGCATTCTGTTTTTGTTTACTTTTGCAGCCAGTTCAGTTTTATTTTCATTTTGCATGGCCATCCCTAACCTTCAATGGATTTTCTTAGCGGCACTCGCATTTTGTTTATTTTTTGGCTTAAGCATTAGATACCTTTTTACCTGCACGCTGATCACAACAAACCATGTTCTCACATCTACAAAGCAATTAGCTACCTGCTGCCACCTACTGATATGGAAGAGTTAATTTGCAGATTATTATTACTAGTTTGCAAAAAATATTTTTTACCCAAATAGGTGAAATTACATATTCTCCCACGGCACACCAGACTGTATCTTACGACATACTTGCCAACCCTCCCGGATTTTCCGGGGGACTCCCGAAATTCAGCGCCTCTCCCGAAAACCTCCCGGGACAAATTTTCTCCCGAAAATCTCCCGAAATTTAGGCGGAGCTGGAGGCCACGCCCCCTCCAGCTCCATGCGGACCTGAGTCCGCTTTCCCACAATATAAAGAACGTCTACAGTAAAGCAGTCCGTCTGCCGTAAACAGCAATGTTGTGACACTCTTAAACAGGACAATACTGCCATCTAGTGCATTTGATGAAAGCACTTTTGTGCGTGCCACACAGCAATGCATAATCAGAGAGGGTGTTCAGCATGGTTAGAAAGATAGTGACAGAGAATAGAACAAGGATGGACAATTCAACCCTTAACTCAACAATGAGTAGATGAGTGTTATGAACACTGAAATTCAAGTATTTATTTTATTTATATATATATATATATATATATATATATATATAGCTAGAATTCACTGAAAGTCAATTATTTCTTATACATATATATATATATATATATATATATATATATATATATATATATATATATATATATATATATATATATATATATATATATCCATCCATCTATCCATCCATCCATTTTCTACCGCTTATTCCCTTCGGAGTCGCAGGGATATATATATATATATATATATATATATATATATATATATATATATATATATATATATATATACTAGAGATGCGCGGTTTGCGGGCACAACCGCGGAGTCCGCGGATTATCCGCGGATCGGGCGGATGAAATAAAAAAAAATTAGATTTTATCCGCGGGTCGGGTCGGGTCGGGCGGTTGAAATTAAAAAAAATTAGATTTTAAATAGATTCAGGCGGGTGGCAGTTAAACCAATTCGGAAATATATATACATAGTTAAATGTTGTTACCCACATACGAAAAACGAGCAGGCACCTGCTGCATATGCCACAACAGAAAAAAAAAAAAAAGAGATGGACACTTTTACGGAGCGGAGAAGGGACGCCTCGGCGGGGTCCGGGACCGAGGCCCCTTCCCCCGAGAGGGCCCCACCGGGAGCCGTAGCTGAGGCGTTCCGCGAGAAGGGCCCGACGCACGTCCAGGGTCACCACCGCGCCCACCGCACCGACACCCCGCCTCGTCCGCCTTCGCCGCGGCCGGCGTCACGCGCAGCAGGTAAGCAGCTTACCTGCCCGCCACCCCCGTGGCCGGGGGCTCGTAACAGGGGTCACTCCGCGCGCTCCGCCCGCGCAGCTTACCTGCCCGCCACCCCTGTTGCCGGGGGCGCGTAACAGGGGTCACTCCGCGCTCACGAAAGGGGTGGGGCTCACCCTGGTTGATATAGACAGCAGGACGGTGGCCATGGAAGTCGGAACCCGCTAAGGAGTGTGTAACAACCCACCTGCCGAATCAACTAGCCCTGAAAATGGATGGCGCTGGAGCGTCGGGCCCATTCCCGGCCGTCGCCGGCAGCGAGACGTGCTTGGAGGTGCGCTCAGCGCGGCTCCCATATGATTGCGCACTGGTGTGCGTCTGGGTCGTGACAGCGTGGCACGCGAATGTCTGTGCTGCATTGGATCAGTCTCCTTTCTTTAACAGGCAAAAGCTTTATAACCTCACTAATGCCTTACATCGTCTATATTAGATATATAACAACGGGCGGGTGCGGTTCTGATCAAATGTTACATCGGGTGGATGGCGGATGGTTGACGACTTTCTGATGCGGTTGCGGATGAAATAATTGCCTATCCGCGCATCTCTAATATATACATATATATATATATATATATATATATATATATATATATATATATATATATATATATATATGAAATACTTGACTTGGTGAATTCTAGCTGTAAATATACTCCTCCCCTCTTAACCACGCCCCCAACCACGCCCCCGCCCCAACCACGCCCCCCGCACCCACCCCCCACCTCCCGAAATTGGAGGTCTCAAGGTTGGCAAGTATGTCTTATGACACTGGTGTGCCGCGGCACAGAGGTTGAAAAACACTGCCTTACGGGGTCATCAACCATATTCTCCACAGTGAGACTCCAGCACAAGTGAATATTTGTGATAGTTGCAGTTTTTTTTGTTTTTGCCGATGATAAATGAAATTAATACACGTGTTTAATATTTCAAAGGCCGCCGTAAATTATTTAGCGTTCTGTGGCAGATTAAAAGTAAAGCGTACAAACAAGAAAATCAGTAATCACCCGTACACAAATTCAGGACAAGCCCAAATGAATTTTTAACTGCCGCGGCCCCGTCGGTTTCTCTCTCTCGCTGTGTTCTAGTTTGGCGCGTCGGGAGCTGTTGAATTAATGGCGTGCATCTCGACCTCATTCACGCCTTTGAAGACGATTAACAGGCCGAAAAAAACAAAAAAATACAAATGAAGCCGATATAGAGTCTGGTCTGGATGCCTAATGAACGCCGGTCCTCGTACTGACAACAGACGGACGCCATCGTTACCGTCGTCATGGTAATCACTATTCATGTTAGGCAATTATTGTCGATGCTAACTCCATTAGCGCGGTGTTAAAGCAGTTATGGGCACATTCAAAAACACATTATGTTTTATTGATCAATATGTTGACTGTGCTCTGTGAGTTTTTGCGGCGTCCATGATGCCGGGGTTCAAACATCCATTTGACTTTGAAAAAAAGGGGTTTTCAAGCCACAGAAAATAGTCCATGAAAGAAAAAAAATAAAAGTTCAACCGTTTAACACCTTTTTATTTCCTTGCTCTATGCTTTTTGCTGTTTATTTGGATAAATGTATGAAATTTTTTTTATTAATGAACATTTGTGGGTAATGATTTGAGGCTTATAACCAGGGGCGCCGAAAAGTGGGGGTAAAGGAGACGGATTCTAGGGGCCCATGATGGAGGGGGGCCCAGAGAGGCCCCTAATGATGATGAAATTATAATACAGAAAAAATAATGACACTGTGTTGGGGGCCCTGTAAAGATTCTTTTCATGGGGCCCAAAATCCCTAGCGGCGCCCCTGCTTATAACATTCTTAGCCATTACTTCTATGCTGCTGTATTACTGCAGTTTAACCTGACATTGTGGATCATTTTTGAAGTCTTATTTGGAGCCAATATTACATAGGTACATAGATAATGTGTCATGAAACATGGAAAAATAAACTACACAAGTAAAGGAAATTAAATGAGCTCAAATATACCTACAAAGAGGCATAATGATGCAATATGTACATACCTACTCAGTGGCCTAGTGGTTAGAGTGTCCGCCCTCGAGTCATACCAAATACTATAAAAATGGGACCCATTACCTCCCTGCTTGGCACTCAGCATCAAGGGTTGGAATTGGGGGTTAAATCACCAAAGATTATTCCCGGGCGCGGCCACCGCTGCTGCCCACTGCTCCCCTCACCTCCCAGGGGGTGATCAAGGGTGATGGGTCAAATGCAGAGAATAATTTTGCCACACTAGTGTGTGTGTGTGACAATCATTGGTACTTTAACTTTCACTTTTTAACTTTTAACATACAGCTAGCATGTTAGCATCGATTAGCTTGCAGTCATGCAGTGACCAAATATGCCCGATTAGCACTCCGACAAGTCAATAACATCAATAAAGCTCACCTTTGTGCATTCACGCACAGCATAAAACGTTTGGTGGACAAAACGAGACAAAGGAGTGGCATAAAACTCGTCTTTCTGGGGCAGCGTCGGAGAAAGTTGTACGTGTAAACAAACCGTTGAGTCACAGTCCACACAACGGTGAGTTCAAGGGCCGCGGAAATCAGTAGGGCAAAACGGCGCTCGCCAAATACTCTCATCAGTGAAGCTTAAACACAAACATATTAAACAGTGGGCTTTCTGACAATTAGGAAGGTTTGTGTCGTGTTTGGCCTCCTGCAGAAACCATATTACAACAAAAAAACATATTTCTCACCACATTTTTTGGGCATTTCCATACATTTTTGAGCGCATGTGGCTCTAGATCCGCGGGTTGCAGTAGCCAAACGTGCCAGACTTTAGGTGTGAAGTGGGCCCAAGCACGGTGCAAGTACACCACAAAAGTACAAAGCAATAACCTCATAATTTGACGTATTGAGTTACAATTCTAAGTCGAACAATTCTACTATAATTATGGTTTAGTCATAACTTGCAATCATAATCAAAGACATAGGAATACAAAAGTAAACATTTCAATAGTCCATCATAGTTAGTGCTGCTTGATATCCATCTGAGTCAACATTGTGGTTCAGCTCTGCACAATCCCAGTGTCTTTGAACCCTCCCAGTTATAAAATAAGAAAAAAAGGCAATACAGAAGAAAAAAAAGAAAAATGGACAAACAACCTGTTTTCAGTTAGTTAGATATTCGCGACCGCATATTCCACACGTGTGTCTGAACTGTTTAAACAATGACAAAAAAGAAAACACGGCGAGGTCCAGTTCAAATAAAAGCTTACAGAGCGGTAATGTTAAAAGAAACACTCGAAGCAATTTTGGTTTCTTTAAGAATATCCCGGCCAGCATTAATAGACTCCCCCGGGCTTAAGGACACGTGCTTCATTTTCTATAAATCCTCTTCTAAGTAGCTTCCACTATAGACGGACACAGAATGGAACGCCATCTGTGAAAAATTGAACGTACATTTAGGCAGCTGGCCTGCTGAAATTCTTGGGGGGGGGGCGAACAAAAATCACAAAAGAAATTAAATAAATAACGAGCAGCGGCGGTTTATGTTGGCGGGTAGCGTGCGGCGTGGTTGGCTAGCCTCAAAGAATCTTAACTGGGACATACTGTAGCTAGCACGCTTTGCATGTGGTATTTTCATATTGTGCTTTCTACGGTATTATACACGAGCAGCAGAAGGGACCAAGCAACATCTTGAAGCAATAACTATTACCAAGGTGCCCAAAACTGACGTGGTAACTAATGATATTTCCAAATCAAAATACAATAGTACCTCAACTTACGAGCTGGATGGGTTCTGTGACGGCGGCGCGCTTAACTCAAAACCCGATTCTATCATGTAACATGCCTTTTAAAAAGAAAAACTTCTAGATAAGAAATATTGTATGAAAATAATATAATATAATGTACTACAAACAACTGAAGCTGTTACATATACTGTAATATTGTACATGGTAATTGTTATATATTGTATAAAATAATAATATATTATATCAGTAAATATCTTATACTCAATGTTCCCTCAAGCGTCCTCTGCGCACGGCAAATCTATGCCACGCACAAAATCAAATTAAAAAAAATAAGCGCATAACAATTTTCGACACGACACGGACACGACAGAGAAAACAGTTTTCGTCATTATTGTTCAAATATTGTAACGTCTGTCGAGACGCTTTGAGGACATGAATTCCATCCATCACTTTACTGAGCAAAACTCTTTATTGTCGGCCATAAACACATCACCAAAACATTAGTAAAAAAAAATACATCTAGCACGGGGTCGGCAACCCAAAATGTTGAAAGAGCCATATTGGACCAAAAATACAAAAACACATTTGTCTGGAGCCGCAAAAAATTAAAAGCCATATTACATACAGATAGTGTGTCATGAGATATACATTGAATTAAGAGGACTTAAAGGAAACTAAATGACCTCAAATGTAGCTACAAATGAGGCATAATGATGCAATATGTATATATCGCTAGCCTAAATAGCGTGTTAGCATCGATTAGCTTGCAGTCATGCAGCGACCAAATATGTCTGATTAGCACTCTACACATGTCAATAACATCGACAAAACTCACCTTTGTGCATTCATGCACAAAGTTAAAAGTTTGGCGGACAAAATGAGACAGAAAAAGGATAAAACACGTCCTAGGAAGTCGGAGAAAGTTATATATGTAAACAAACTAAGATGAGTTCAAGGACCGCCAAAATTAGTAGGACAAAACGGCGCTCGCCAAATACTCGAATCAGTGAAGCATGTTTAATATAAACAGTGTGATTTATAACAATTAGGGAGGTTTGTGTCATGTTTGTCCTCCTACAGAAAACAAACTAAAACAAAAAATATTTTTTTCCCCCTCATCTTTTTCCATTTTTCATACATTTTTGAAAAAGCTCCAGAGAGCCACTAGGACGGCGCTAAAGAGCGGCTCTAGAGCCGCGGGTTGCCGACCCCCGATCTAGCAAAACTGGTCATTTTCTGCAGTACAAACCAGACCAAAACCAACTTTGTCATATCAACAGCAGCCGCTCGCTCTTTCTCACTTGCGCCAACACATATGGCACTTAGCCAGTGATGCGTTTACAGCCACACAAAAAGTCGGACAACTCCAACACCACACATAAAGTGTCATTCCAGGTCGTCACACTATGATTTGCCAATCAAATGTGTGCTTGTTCTAGTGTCATTTATTAGGAATCTTAATTTATTAATATTAATCATGAAATGCTGTTAGTATATTAAATAAATACTAATAAAAATATATTTTTTACAAACAGGAAGTTGCAGGAATGTACACATGATCCCCTGCTTACATCTCATTGTGCAACATGTGAATGTTTTAATGGGAACTAAATGCAATGTCTGAAAGGGCTACAAATTATTTCCAAAGCAGGACCTCCACCCAGACAAACAATACAAGTACACAGTTCATGAAAAACAATATTTTTTGTTATTGTCATTGTAAGTGGGCCTAAACACTTATATTAGAAAATAACCTCATGGAAATGACTGCTGTCATTTGATTATAATAATAAGAGAATGTTGTCTGTCTATCTGTGTTGGCCCTGCGATGAGATGGGGACTTGTCCAGGGTGTACCCCGCCTTCCACCCGAATGCAGCTGAGATAGGTTCCAGCACCCCCCGCGACCCCAAAAGGGACAAGCGGGAGAAAATGGATGGATGGATGGAGATTGAACATGTTATTTAGTCAGGTTTGGGACAGGTGTGCTGCTGGTGTAGCCACAGTGTGCACGTCTGATGTTGCTCACATGGGCTCCACTGAATGCTCAGGGAGTTTTTGCCTTTGCTCACACACATGAAAAATTAGAGGGAACATTGCTTATAATGTATACATCATATGTAACTATTATGTTATATTTTATATTGCTACTACTTTGGTACATTTTTAGTCTACTTTATACCTGCATTATCCTTTCCATCCTTACCTTTTCCATCCTTTGTAACTGAGCTACTGTGTGGAACAACTTCCCTTGTGGATCATTAACGTTTGTCTAAGTCTAAGTCTAAGTCTAACTGCAGTAGTTTTTGTGAAGTGACTAGTGATGCACCGAAAATTTGGCCGCCGAAAAAAGACTTTGATTACCAAAAACGTGCTGCCAAAACCAGATGTTGTAAGGACGTGTTCACTTCCGCTGTCTTTTCCTGCGCACACGATTGACTTAGCTAAACAGGTCGCATTTCTGTTTGGACTGTAGTAAAATTTAAAAAGATCAAATTCCAAATGTATTCAGACTACCTCCTGCAGTGGCCCAAATCTGCACTTAAGATGTGACTTTAAGGTTTTACTACTTACGTATAAAATACTACACGGTCTAGCTCCGTCCTATCTTGTCGATTGCATTGTACCATATGTCCCGGCAAGAAATCTGCGTTCAAAGAACTCCGGCTTATTAGTGATTCCCAGAGCCCAAAAAAAGTCTGCGGGCTATAGAGCGTTTTCTATTGGGGCTCCAGTACTATGGAATGCCCTCCCGGTAACAATTAGAGATGCTACCTCAGTAGAAGCATTTAAGTCCCATCTTAAAACTCATTTGTATACTCTAGCCTTTAAATAGCCCCCCTGTTAGACCAGTTGATCTGCCGTTTCTTTTCTTTTCTCCTCTGCTCCCCTTTTCCTTGAGGGGGGGGGGGGGGGGGGCACAGGTCCGGTGGCCATGGATGAAGTGCTGGCTGTCCAGAGTCGGGACCCGGGGTGGACCGCTCGCCTGTGCATCGGCTGGGAACATCTCTGCGCTGCTGACCCGTCTCCGCTCGGGATGGTGTCCTGCTGGCCCCGCTATGGACTGGACTCTTACTATTATGTTGGATCCACTATGGACTGGACTCTCACAATATTATGTCAGACCCACTCGACATCCATTGCTTTCGGTCTCCCCTAGAGGGGGGGGGTTACCCTCATATGCGGTCCTCTCCAAGGTTTCTCATAGTCATTCACATCGACGTCCCACTGGGGTGAGTTTTTCCTTGCCCGTATGTGGGCTTTGTACCGAGGATGTCGTTGTGGCTTGTGCAGCCCTTTGAGACACTTGTGATTTAGGGCTATATAAATAAACATTGATTGATTGATTGATTGAAATCTGATGAGAAAATATCATAATTGAAGCCCTTTAAGGGGCGGCTTGGCTCGGTCGGGAGAGTAGAGTGGCCGAGCCAGCAACCTGAGGGTTCCTGGTTCGATCCCCGGCTTCTACCACCCAAGTCACGTCCGTTGTGTCCTTGAGCAAGACACTTCCCCCTTGCTCCTGTTGGGTCGTGGTTAGCGCCTTGCATGGCAGCTCCCGCCATCAGTGTGTGTGAATGGGTGAATGTGGAAATAGTGTCAAAGCGCTTTGAGTATCTTGAAGGTAGAAAAGCGCTATACAAGTATAACCCATTTACCATACTTTGGAGCATTTAGGCCATCTCTACACTAAGTCGTTTAACCCCTTAAACAAATAATTATTTAGCCTAAGCCCCGTTTCAGCCACACTAAACCATCGTTTAAGGTAAGTCAGCCGTGTAATTCCTGAATCTCCGGCTCTTAGCTTTGTATGGACTCATTGATCGTTTACAAAGTGAGTTCGGAGACGAAGTGACGCCCACACGGGAAGTGACGTCAGAAAGAACACATGCCACAGCCAGCTTCATAATAAAGCGGTTTCGTAGCTTGGAGAGTCAACCAGAAATGCCAGTGTTTCTCCTTCTTCTACATGTACAGACGCTCGTGGAAATCACACATGAATACCTTAAAGGGGAACATTATCACAATTTCAGAAGGGTTAAAACCATTAAAAATCAGTTCCCAGTGGCTTATTTTATTTTTCGAAGTTTTTTTCAAAATTTTACCCATCACGCAATATCCCTAAAAAAAACTTCAAAGTGCCTGATTTTAACCATCGTTATATACACCCGTCCATTTTCCTGTGACGTCACATAGTGATGCCAACACAAACAAAAATGGCGCATAGAACAGCAAGCTATAGCGACATTAGCTCGGATTCAGACTCGGATTTCAGCGGCTTAAGCGATTCAACAGATTACGCATGTATTGAAACGGATGGTTGTAGTGTGGAGGCAGGTAGCGAAAACTAAATTGAAGAAGAAACTGAAGCTATTGAGCCATATCGGTTTGAACCGTATGCAAGCGAAACCGACAAAAACGACACGACAGCCAGCGACACGGGAGAAAGCGAGGACGAATTCGGCGATCGCCTTCTAACCAACGATTGGTATGTGTTTGTTTGGCATTAAAGGAAACTAACAACTATGAACTAGGTTTACAGCATATGAAATACATTTGGCAACAACATGCACTTTGAGAGTGCAGACAGCCAAATTTTCATCAATTAATATATTCTGTAGACATACCCTCATCCGCGCTCTTTTCCTGAAAGCTGATCTGTCCAGTTTTGGAGTTGATGTCAGCAGGCCAGGGAAGCTAGGGTCGATATTCTTCTCTTGATCATCTTCAGTGGCATAAGGGACGGTGTGAGCCAAGACATCCAGGGGGTTTAGCTCGCTCGTCTGCGGGAATCAAACTGCCGCCATTGCTTGCCGTGCTACCGAGGTCCTTTGTCCCTGAATTGCTCACACACTCCGGCAGATTCAATGGGGGTCTGGCGGCAGATTTCTTTGATTTTATCGTTGGAAATGCATCTGCTTTGAGTGTCGCAGGATATCCACACATTCTTGCCATCTCTGTCGTAGCATAGCTTGCGTCGGTAAAGTGTGCGGAACAAACGTCCAATTTCTTGCCACTTTCGCATCTTTGGGCCACTGGTGCAACTTGAATCCGTCCCTGTTCGCGTTGTTACACCCTCCGACAACACACCGACGAGGCATGATGTCTCCAAGATACGGAAAACAGTCGAAAAAACGGAAAATAACAGAGCTGATTTGACTCGGTGTTTGAGAAAATGGCGGATTGCTTCCCGATGTGACGTCACAGCGTGAATAATAGAAATGCGTTTAATTCGCCAAAATTCACCCATTTAGAGTTCGGAAATCGGTTAAAAAAATATATGGTCTTTTTTCTGCAACATCAAGGTATATATTGACGCTTACATAGGTCTGGTGATAATGTTCCCCTTTAAGAGATAGCGATTGCAGCTATTTGGGATACAACACTTCTCAGACGGCAAGAGAACTTTCGAATGCACGAAAAACTTTGTCCAGTTGTCGAAGGACAGACAACAAGAATGCAGGCTCCCGTGGATGTGTATTACCTGGCCGTCGAGGGAAAACAAACTACGGAAAACAGCGAATGCTTTTGGACCGGCAAAGCAGACTGTATCATTTATTTACCGCCATGTACAAACCCTGTTTCCATATGAGTTGGGAAATTGTGTTAGATGTAAATATAAACGGAATACAATGATTTGCAAATCATTTTCAACCCATATTCAATTGAATGCATTACAAGATATTTGATGTTCAAACTCATAAACTTTATTTTTTTTTGCAAATAATAATTAACTTAGAATTTCATGGCTGCAACAC
This sequence comes from Nerophis lumbriciformis, assembly GCF_033978685.3. Classification (NCBI taxonomy): domain Eukaryota; kingdom Metazoa; phylum Chordata; class Actinopteri; order Syngnathiformes; family Syngnathidae; genus Nerophis; species Nerophis lumbriciformis. The sequence goes on along the minus strand of NC_084553.2, from coordinate 52,315,305 downwards.
GTGCCGAAGTAGTTGGGAAAGGGCATGTTCACCACTGTGTTACATGGCCTTTCCTTTTAACAACACTCAGTAAACGTTTGGGAACTGAGGAGACACATTTTTTAAGCTTCTCAGGTGGAATTCTTTCCCATTCTTGCTTGATGTACAGCTTAAGTTGTTCAACAGTCCGGGGGTCTCCGTTGTGGTATTTTAGGCTTCATAATGCGCCACACATTTTCAATGGGAGACAGGTCTGGACTACAGGCAGGTCAGTCTAGTACCCGCACTCTTTTACTATGAAGCCATGTTGATGTTACACGTGGCTTGGCATTGTCTTGCTGAAATAAGCAGGGGCGTCCATGGTAACGTTGCTTGGATGGCAACATATGTTGCTCCAAAACCTGTATGTACCTTTCAGCATTAATGGCGCCTTCACAGATGTGTAAGTTACCCATGTCTTTAGCTCTAATACACCCCCATACCATCACAGATGCTGGCTTTTACACTTTGCGCCTATAACAATCCGGATGGTTCTTTTCCTCTTTGGTCCGGAGGACACAACGTCCACAGTTTCCAAAAACAATTTGAAATGTGGACTCATCAGACCACAGAACACTTTTCCACTTTGTATCAGTCCATCTTAGATGAGCTCAGGCCCAGCGAAGCCGACGGCGTTTCTGGGTGTTGTTGATCAACGGTTTTCGCCTTACATAGGAGAGTTTTAACTTGCACTTACAGATGTAGCGACCAACTGTAGTTACTGACAGTGGGTTTCTGAAGTGTTCCTGAGCCCACGTGGTGATATCCTTTACACACTGATGTCGCTTGTTGATGCAGTACAGCCTGAGGGATCGAAGGTCACGGGCTTGGCTGCTTACGTGCAGTGATTTCTCTAGATTCTCCGAACCCTTTGATGATATTACGGACCGTAGATGGTAAAATCCCTAAATTCCTTGCAATAGCTGGTTGAGAAAGGTTTTTCTTAAACTGTTCAACAATTTGCTCACGCATTTGTTGACAAAGTGGTGACCCTCGCCCCATCCTTGTTTGTGAATGACTGAGCATTTCATGGAATCTACTTTTATACCCAATCATGGCACCCACCTGTTCCCAATTTGCCTGTTCACCTGTGGGATGTTCCAAATAAGTGTTTGATGAGCATTCCTCAACTTTATCAGTATTTATTGCCACCTTTCCCAACTTCTTTGTCACGTGTTGCTGGCATCAAATTCCAAAGTTAATGATTATTTGCAAAAAAAAAAAAAAATGTTTATCAGTTTGAACATCAAATATGTTGTCTTTGTAGCATATTCAATTGAATATGGGTTGAAAAGGATTTGCAAATCATTGTATTCCGTTTATATTTACATCTAACACCATTTCCCAACTCATATGGAAACGGGGTTTGTATGTCACGGACTCGACGTCGAGGTCCAGAGTAAATAAAGTCACCAAAAACGAATGGACAATGAAGGTGAAGGCAAACTAGTGAGGAGTGTCCTGACCAGATATCTAGATCCCTAGTTTGATTGATGTAAAATGTTCTTTATCACATTGTTTACGTGTCTAATAAAGATTTGATTAATTTATGATGTCTCAGGTGTGATTCACTACAATAGGGCCCCACAGCACACTGGATTCCGGTTAATTGAAATACCACAACACTGGATATTGTTCAGATAAGTTACATTTAAGACAGACTTGCCAACCTTCCCGATTTTTCCGGGAGACTCCCGAATTTCAGTGCCTCTCCCGAAAATCTCCCGGGGCAACCATTCTCCCAAATTTCTCCCGATTTTCACCCGGACAACAATATTAAGTGCGTTCCTTGATTGCACTGCCTTTAGCGTCCTCTACCTGTCGACGCGTCCGCTTTTTCACCATACGAACAGCGTGCCGGCCCAGTCACATGTTGTATGCGGCTTCTGCATACACACGAAAGTGACTGCAAGACATACTTGATCAACGGCCATACAGGTCACACTGAGGGCGGCCGTATAAACAACTTTAACACCACACCAAACAAGAATGACAAACACATTTCGGGAGAACATCCGCACCGTAACACAACATAAACACAACAGAACAAATACCGTATTTTCCGCACTATAAGGCGCACCGGATTATTAGCCGCACCTTCAATGAATGGCATATTTCATAACTTTGTCCACCAATAAGCAGCCCCGGACTATAAGCCGCGCCTACGCTGCGCTAAAGGGAATGTCAAAAAAACAGTCAGATAGGTCAGTCAAACTTTAATAATATATTAAAAACCAGCGTTCTAACAACTCTGTTCACTCCCAAAATGTACGCAAATGTGCAATCACAAACATAGTAAAATTCAAAATGGTGTAGAGCAATAGCAACATAATGTTGCTCGAATGTTAATGTCACAACACACAAAATAAACATAGCGCTCACTTTCTGAAGTTATTCTTCATTCGTAAATCCTTCGTCTTCGGTGTCCGAAGTGAAAAGTTGGGCAAATGTGAGATCCAAAATGGCCGGTTCCGTCTCGTCGAAGTCATCGGAGTCAGTGTCACTGTTATCCAGCAGTTCTGTGAATGCTGCCTTCCGGAAAGCTCGGACCACAGTTGTGACCGAAATATCTGCCCAGGCATTTACGATCCACTGGCAGATGTTGGCGTCGTCTGGCGCTGCCTCCCTGTCTTAGTGAAGGTGTGTTCGCCTTCTGTCATCCATTGTTCCCACGCAGTTAGCAGTCTAGCTTTGAATGCCCTGTTGACACCAATATCTAGCGGCTGGAGGTCTTTTGTCAATCCACCCGGAATGACGGCGAGTATTGAATTAAGCGCGTAAGCGTGTCTCTTAATGTGATGTTATGAGCTAGCAAATATAACAACTACACTACCCAGCATGCAACGATAGTTACGAGCATGCGCGGTAGCCCTGAGAAGCGTTGTTGTATGCTGGCAGTTAGAATGTGGTTATGAGCACGCTGTGAGTAAATGTTGAGAACTCAGTTAACACGCCTCGTCTGCATTATTTATAATTAGACAGACAACACACTTAATAGGAGCCATTTTGGGGTATTTACATAAACACACAAATGGAAATGAAACGTCACATATCCCAGCATGCACCGCGCGCTTCTTCGTCATCCACTGTTCCCACGCAGTTAGCAGTCTAGCTTCGAATGCCCTGTTGACACCAATATCTAGCGGCTGGAGGTCTTTTGTCAATCCACCCGGAATGACGGCGAGTATTGAATTAAGCGCGTAAGCGTGTCTCTTAATGTGATGTTATGAGCTAGCAAATATAACAACTACACTACCCAGCATGCAACGATAGTTACGAGCATGCGCGGTAGCCCTGAGAAGCGTTGTATGCTGGGAGTTAGAATGTGGTTATGAGCACGCTGTGAGTAAACGTTGAGAACTCAGTTAACACGCCTCGTCTGCATTATTTATAATTAGACAGACAACACACTTAATAGGAGCCATTTTGGGGTCTTTACATAAACACACAAATGGAAATGAAACGTCACATATCCCAGCATGCACCGCGCGCTTCTTCTTCTTCCGGGGGCGGGTGGTTGCTTACAGTACAAGAAGAAGCGCTTCCTGTTCTATGGGGGCGGGTGCTTACCTTGGCGGTTGCTTGCGTAGAAGAAGAAGCGCTTCCTGCTCTACCGGGAAAAAAGATGGCGGCTGTTTACCGAAGTTGCGAGAACGAAACTTTATGAAAATGAATCTTAATATTTATCCATATATAAAGCGCACCGGGTTAAAAGCCGCACTGTCAGCTTTTGAGTAAATTTGTGGTTTTTAGGTGCGGCTAATGGTGCGGAAAATACGGTACCCGGAATCCCTTGCATCCCTAACCCTTCCGGGCTACAATAAACACCCCCGCCCCTGATCACCCGAATTCGAAGGTCTCAAGGTTGGCAAGTATGATTTAAGAACTTGCACACAAAGCAACACTGGAGGTGCATACTAGGTCTTAAACGGTGGCATTGTTGTGTGTGGACACGGATAAGGTTAGGTGTGATTTACCCTGGTAAACGGGGCCTTAGACTAGCAAAGAAATATCCAATCTGTGTCACTTGAGGGCAAAATGAGCAGATGTGTTGTCCAATGTAATGGTTTGATATCCCAGTAAGTGACCCGCGTCCCCACACGGTTTGGTTGAGATCAGGATATCAGTGTGTGGCTGTGGAGTGTTGGCGTATGTATCTTGGCAAACACATTGACTTTGGAGCCGGCGTTGTTTGCATTCGGTTCTGTATGCATGACCCCATTATACGCAAGCCTCCGCGGATATGTGTTTGTTTGCACATTCACTCTGAGCCACACACTGCATGTGTGTGTGTGTGTGTGTGTGTGTGGTTACAGCTATCAAATACTTTTAAAAGCTTGATTTCCCAGGGGAAGCGACAGAGGTCATCTCATCGGCGAGGGATGAAAACAACATTTGCATGCGATTGGTCACGCCCACAACATTAAAGTTTTAGGCAGACAAAAACACGTCAAAGAAATTTACACCGCCGCCACTGACAGACCCCGCCGAGTCAGCGACACAGCCCATTGCCACTTCCAATTACTAAGGCTACTTTTATTGTCCGTGTAGGAACTCCATCTTTGCCCATTACCGATAAAAAAACATAACCGGGAGGAGGTATTTTGCCTTTGTCGCCGGCATTATCGCCCCCCTCCATCCGTTGAGTGCGCATAAAGCTGCCAATCAGAATTAGGGAGTGGGCTCGCCGTCGTGAGATGATTCGCCCGGCTCAGCCCCCCGTGCGTGGATTTAAATAATAAAAGAGAGATTTCTCTCTCAAGGCCCTCAGCGCCGTGCCAATAAGAGAGCGGGGAAAATGGGAAAATGGCCTTGTGCATTGAGAAATAACTGCAAATTGACGGTATAATGAACACATTTAATATTTCATTCCCCCGAATGGAAATATCTAGGCTTCTTCTTTTTTTTCCCCTCACATACCATTTGGTGGAATTAGGCCTCCTTTTTTTTTTTTGCTGCTCATCCTGCTGTAGAAATAGTCATCATTTACAATTACAGAACACACTATCCCTTCATCGCCCGTCGTCCTTTCCATCGTCATCCGCAGAAGATCAAGAGCTCACGGGGGCTCGCCGCCGCGCGCTGGATCGGGGGCCGTCTTCTCCGCAACGTAATTGCCGCCATTACGCCACCTGCAGTAATGCACTTGCAAGAGAGTCCAACATCGGGTCTGGTTACCCACTAAAAGGGTGATTTGTGGGTATTTTGTTTTGCTAAGATGTTGGCACACTCAGGTCACCACTGGCATTAATGATTAAAAAAACAAACAAAGACATGGGTTTGCAGAAGGGATGCGCCAATCGATCGGCTACTGAACCGTTTTGGGCGATTTTGGTGGAAAAGTACATGATCGCCATATGCAGATACCCTCTTAACCCTTGTGCAATGTTCATATCGTTGTTACTCAGCCAGCGTTTGTGGGTCTGATGCACCCGTTGCATTTTGTGGCTTTTAATGCCTCACAATCAAACACTTTTATGTTAAAATACTGAACAGATGTTTACCTTTTCCCAATAAACATCTGCTCAGTATTTTAACATAAGAGTGTTTGATTGTGAGCCATTAAAAGCCACAAAATGCAACGGGTCCATCAGGCCCACAAACGCTGGCTGAGTAACAACAATATGAACGTTGCACGGAAAATTTCTCTGCCAGTTTCTGCATCCCACAGGGATTCTTCTTCTGTGTTTCTGCACCTGCGGTTCCCACACAAGGTTGCAACATTGTTTGTCAACACTGTCTGCTCTCATTTTCTCGCACATTTGACCCTCTGATGTTCTGTGTACCTACACTCTGTCCTCCTCCTGTCCAGGCCTGCTGTGTGTGTGTGTGTGTGTGTGTGTGTGTGTGTGTGTGTGTGTGTGTGTGTGTGTTTATACAAGTATAAAACTACTTTTTTAAAGTACCGTATTTTTCGGACTATAAGTCGCAGTTTTTTTTCATAGTTTGGCCGGGCTCCAGTGCGACTTCTATGTTTTTTTCCTTTTTTATTATGCGTTTCCGGCAGGTGCGACTTATACTCCGGTGCGACTTATACTCCGAAAAATACGGTAATCATTTCTTATTTCAAGCATGAAAAAAAAAAAACATGACTTTGACACAGTTGTGTCTCATAATTAAAACGGATGACAGCCAAATGGACTTTGCTGTTTTATTTTCAATGAAACAATAGAAAATACGTACTCATATAGTAGTACAGTTGTTATTAGTGAGAATATACTTATTTTAAGGTGTTTTTGGGTTCATTGAGGTTAGCTAATTTTACTTGTTTTGGAAAGTCTTGACAAGGCAACTTTTCTTGTTCTATTGGCAGATAATTTTGCTTAGTTCAAATAAAATACACCTAATTTTTGTATTTTTTTTTTCTTGTTTTTGAACACTGACTTTTTGTCAGAACGTGGACTATGGTATGGTTGTTTTCCCGAGATGCACAAGGGCGGAAGTACAAAACTTGGCTATAAAAACAAAAACTAGCACAAAGGCAGAACTATGGACAAAAAACAAAAGACAATAACTGTGGCATTAATAAACAAAACTTACTTGCGATGACGTGTACAGGGCAGTAGTGATGGGTCCGGCAACACCGATGCATCGGCGTATGCGTCGAGCTCATAGAGCAAAACCCTGTGTCGGTGCGCGTACCGCTTTTAGAAAGTCACGTGACCGATACGCGAACTGTGTCGCACTGACGCCTCCTCTGTGCCCTGTGAGCGGGTCTTTTCTACAGCCGAAGAAATAATAACTAAGAAGAAACATCGTCTAAAATTTAATAAGTTGGAAAAACTGTTTTTGTTTTAATAAAAATGTGTAAAAAAAATAAAAATAAAAATTCCCAGTCCACTAGCATCCTCATTCACAACACATTCTCTTAGATTTCCATGTTATGATACATGTACACATTATTTCTTGACTGTATCTAAAAAAGATAAAAATATATTTTTATTTAAATGAAGATATTAAATAATCCTAAATGAAATACAATGACTTGGTTTATGTTATTGTATATACTATGTCAGTGGTTCTCAACCTTTTTTCAGTGATGTACCCCCTGTGAAATTATTTTTAATTCAAGTACCCCCTAATCAGAGCAAAGCATTTTTGGTTGAAAAAAGAGATAAAGAAGTCAAATACAGCACGATGTCATCAGTTTCTTATTTATTAAATTGTATAACAGTGCAAAATATTGCTCATTTGTAGTGGTCTTTGTTGAACTATTTGGAAAAAATATATATAAAAATAACTAAAAACTTGTTGAAAAATAGCCCTGCGATGAGGTGGCGACTTGTCCAGGGTGTACCCCGCCTTCCGCCCGATTGTAGCTGAGATAGGCTCCAGCGCCCCCCGCGACCCCAAAGGGAATAAGCGGTAGAAAATGGATGGATGGATGTTGAAAAATAAACAAGTGATTCAATTATAAATAAAGATTTCTACACATAGAAGTAATCATCAACTTAAAGTGCCCTCTTTGGGGATTGTAATAGAGATCCATCTGGATTCATGAACTTAATTCTAAACATTTCTTCACAAGAAAATAAATCTTTAACATCAATATTTATGGAACATGTCCACAAAAAAATCTAGCTGTCAACACTGAATATTGCATTGTTGCATTGTAATGAGGTGGCGACTTGTCCAGGGTGTACCCAGCCTTCCGCCCGATTGTAGCTGAGATAGGCTCCAGCGCCCCCCGCGACCCCAAAGGGAATAAGCGGTAGAAAATGGATGGATGGATGCATTGTAATGAATGGAATAGCCTACTTGATTTGATGTTCAGTTAATGAACTTACATTCATATTTTGTTGAAGTATTATTCAATAAATATATTTATAAAGGATTTTTGAATTGTTGCTATTTTTAGAATATATTTTTTAAAATCTCACGTACCCCTTGGCATACCTTCAAGTACCCCCAGGGGTACACGTACCCCCATTTGAGAACCACTGTACTAGGTCATAAAATCAGTGTCAGTTGAGTCGGTCCATAGGTTGCCTGTAGGGATTTTTAATGTCCAGCAGATGTCAGTATTTAGTGACACAGTATCGACACAGTATCAATACAGTTTTGCAATGTGTCGAAACGCTTCATGACGCCTCATCAACCCATCACTACAGGGCAGCATGGACTATGAAACAAGCAGCGTGAACCAAGCATGAAACCGTAAACATGACATGAAGCAGAGTGATGTCGCCAGAAAGACAGCCTGGGGCAACAATGGGTTTAAATAATACAGACATGATTGACAACAGGTGCGTGAGTGCAAAACGTGAAACTAATGGTCAAATGTGACAAAACAAACAAGAGTGCCCAAAATGTCCAAAAACCAAACCGAACATAACCAAAACAAAACATGATCACACGGGGAAGACCCAGGACACATTGGGAAGACTATGTCTCCCGGCTGGCCTGGGAACGCCTCGGGATCCCCCGGGAAGAGCTGGACGAGGTGGCTGGGGAGAGGAAGGTCTGGGCTTCCCTGCTTGGGCTGCTGCCCCCGCGACCTGACCTCGGATAAGCGGAAGAAGATGGATGGATGGATGAATGGATGGACAGACATGACACTTTTTGCAGTGCACTGTTCTAACCGATGACTTCTGATACTCTGCACAAATGTCTCCCAAATCCCACTGACTAGCAACGTTGATGCATCGTTCACATATTGGACATGTGAAACTTTATATCCCTCGGAAAGAAAACTACTTTCAAGCGGGGCATGACGGACGACCGGAAAGCATCCAAATCAACCTTCAGTGCACAATGCGTACACTTGTCTATGCATGTGACTGGGCCGGCTTTAATATAGGTGTGCAATAGCAGACTCGTTTGTACATTGTGAGGCAGCCGGCGTCTGAGAGCAATAAAGTGGTGGCCCTCGGGTCACCGCTGAGAGGGCGAAGGGAGAAGATATAATCACACGCGCGGGACACAACACTCTTTTTTTTTTTTTCCTGCTTTCTCCGCATATTCCGGCGCGGCTTCTTTCATAACTTTAATATTTTCACGGGGCTGACCTTTTGTCACTAATAGAGTGGCTGGCACAATAAAGCGTATATTGTATCTTTAGGGGGTGCGGCCATATTAGCGGCGAGGGGAAACACGTGCGGGCGAGCAGATCTCATAATGACATTTCGCCGAACGTCTGCGGGAAAACGGAGCCTGAGAACGCGAGGTTGACGGGAGCCGGAGTTAAGCCTCGGCACGGCGGCAGGAAGCGCACGCTAAGTCCGTGGCAGGATCCAGCGACTAAAGCCTTAAGATAAACAATTTGAGGCGATGAAAGCAAACCGCGCACGTCAGTTTAAAGACAATGGCGTCCTATTATGCGTCATTAGCTTGTTTTTTTTGGCAAGAGTCTATCAGCCTATGACAGTGTTTTTCAACCACTGTGCCGCGGCACACTAGTGTACCGTGAGATATTGTCTGGTGTGCCGTGGGAGAGTATGTAATTTCACCTAAATTGGTTAAAAAAATGGGGAACCCTTTAGTATGGGGAACATATTCACCATTAATTAGTTGCTTATTAACATGCAAATTAGTAACATATTGGCTCTTAATTAGTCATTATTAAGTACTTATTAATGCCTTATTCCGCATGGCCTTATTATACAACAACCCTAACCCTACACTGCAAAAACTGAAATCTAAGTAAGATTAAATATCTCAAATCAAGATTCAAGATTCAAGATTCAAGATGCTTTATTATTGTCCATTCTTTAACATGTACAAGACACATAAGAATTGAACTTTCATTTTGGGCACAGTCCCACTAAGAGCAGACATACGTTACAGGGAGACAAGACGGGACCGCCGACGGAGCAGTCATTTTTACGGCGCTCCTCAAAAAAGGTGGGAAAAAGGTGACATTGGGAAAAGGGGAAGAGTAAAAAAAAGTATCAGTCTAAGGCTGGACCCTCGGGAGGGGTCCAGACTGAGTGCATCGGCGCATGCGTCGACCTCATAGAGCAAAACCCTGTGTCGGTGCGCGTACCGCTTTTAGAAAGTCACGTGACCGATCATGAGCTGTTTCAGTCACGTGACCGATACGCAAACTGTGTCGCACTGACGCCTCCTCTGTGCCCTGTGAGCGGCTCTTTTCTACAGCCGGAGAATTGAATTAATAACTAAAAAGAGAAATCGTGTAAAATTTAATATAAAAAAATAAATCCCCAGTCCACAAGCATCCTCATTCACAACACGTTCTCTTAGATTTCCATGTTATGATACATGTTGACATTATTTATTGACTGTATCTAAAAAAGATAAAAATATATTTTTATTTAAATGAAGATATTAAATAATCCTAAATACAATTACTTGGTTTATATTATTGTATATATCGGGTCATAAAATCAGTGTCAGTTGAGTCGGTCCATAGATTGCCTGTAGGGATTTTTAATGTCCAGCAGATGTCAGTATTTAGTGACACAGTATCGACACAGTATCAATACAGTTTTGCAATTAGTCGAAATGCTTCATGAAGCCTCATCAACCCATCACTACATAGCACACATAAACATGATACATGTAATCACAACAACTCGCAACAGGGGGGGGTTTGGGGCCCTGGAGGCTGGCTGTCGCTATAAAGCGCTACTCAGCCGTCCACAACCCCGAAAAGGAATTAAGCAGTGGTGAAGGCGTTGATTGGGGGAGGGGCGGGTGCGTGCATGTATGCCCAATTAACTTGGGTGAAATGTTGAAATGTTTTGTGGACTGGGGCCGATCTCAAAGTTCGACACCAGGTATTTTTGAAAGAAAGGGAAGGTCAAAAGCGTCCATCGTTGAGGAAATAAGGGTGATATTTGCTTATTTTCTGTCTGATAAGATTATTCTTCTCACTAAGCAGATGTTATGTTAGAGTGTTTTACTTGTTGCTGAGATTTTATGACCTATATTGAGTAAAACATGCTTGAAACTAGAATATTAACTGATGCAAAGCTGTGTCATCAACACTCAGAAGTATAAAACTACTTTTTTAAAGTAATAATTTCTTACTTCAAGCATGAAAAAAAAAATCATGATGCCGAGCGCATATCATTATGTCAAGATAATGGCACTAGCATTTACTTAATTTAAGAATATTTTTCCACATATTGAGCAAAAAGGTCTCTCTTTTTTCTACCAAGAAAAGTGCACTTGTTATTAGTGAGAATATACTTATTTTAAGGTATTTTTGGGTTCATTGAGGTTAGCTAATTTTACTTGTTTTGGAAAGTCTTGACAAGCCGAATTTTCTTGTTCTATTGGCAGATAATTTTGCTTAGTTCAAATAAAATACCCCTAATTTTTGTATTTTTCTTTCTTGTTTTTGAACACTGATTTTTTGCAGTGTAACCAAATAACTCTAAATTACGTCTTTGTTACTTACAATATGTTATCCTAGTGTCCAAATAATTCTTAATTAAGTCTTTGTTACTTACAATATGTTCCCCATACTAAAGTGTTACCAAAAAATGTTATGCATACCAGTCATTATAATCCGCAAATGTGACGTTGTTGAGTGTCTGTGCTGACTCAAACTCGGCAGAGTAACCTGTGTAATACTCTTCCGTATCAGTAGGTGGCAGCAGGTAGCTAATTGTCGGGAACATGGTTTGTCGTGATCCCAATATGCAGATGACAGCGGGAGGCAGTGTGCAGGTAAAAAGGTATCTCATGCCTAAACCAAAAATAAACAAAAGGCATTGAAGCTTTGGGATTGCTATGCAAAACAAAACCAAAACTGAACTGGTTGCAAAGTAAACAAAAACAGAATGCTGGACAACAGCAAAGACTTACAGAGTGTGGAGCAGCAGATGGCGTCCACAAAGTACATCCGTACATTACATGACAATCAACAAGAAAATAGGAGCGCAAGACAAGAACTAAAACACTACACACAGGAAAGCACCAAAAAAACTCCAAAAAAGTCACGGCGTGATGTGACAGGTCGTGACAGTACACACCTACTTTGAGACAAGAGCTACATTGATGCATGCTTGGTTATGGGTTAAATTCATATCCAACAATTGCGAGAACAACTTTTTATCATCAATATCAGCTACTGAGTTTAATTTTTGAATGATTTCTGCTTGTGGTGTGCCTCAGGATTTTATTCAATGACAAAAATGTGCCTTGTTTTAAAAAATGTTGAAAAACACTGCATTAGTGTACCGTGAGATATTGTCTGGTGTGCCGTGGCAGATTATGTAATTTCTCCTAATTGGGTTAAAACATTTTTATGCAAACCAGTAATTATAATCCGCAAATATTGTGCCGTTGTTGAGTGTCTGTGCTGTCTAGAGCTCGGCAGAGTAACCGTGTAATACTCTTCCATATCAGCAGGTGGCAGCAGGTAGTTAATTGCTTTGTAGATGTCGGGAACAAGGTTTGTCGTGATCCCAATAAGCAGACGACAGCGGGAGGCAGTGTGCAGGTAAAAAGGTATCTCATGCTTAAACCAAAAATTAACAAAAGGCGTTGAAGCTCAGGGATGGCTATGCAAAACAAAACTAAAACTGAACTGGCTGCAAAGTAAACAAAAACAGAATGCTGGACGACAGCAAAGACTTACAGCGTGTGGAGCAGCAGACGGCGTCCACAAAGTGCATCCGTACATGACATGACAATCAACAAGAAAATAGGAGCGCAAGGCAAGAACTAAAACACTACACACAGGAAAGCACCAAAAAAACTCCAAATAAGTCACGGCGTGATGTGACAGGTTGTGACAGTACACCTACTTTGAGACAAGAGCTGTAGTATATTCAACAATTGTGAGAACGACTTTTTATTGTCAATATCGGCTACTGAGTGTCAGGTTCAAACACTGATGACATCTAATAAACAGACGAGAAGCAAGGAATCATGCAGAGATTTCAGTTTGCCTCAATGAGAAGACATGTGTTTTGGACTGTATTCTAGTTACAGATCCAAACTACGTTCTAAAAGTCCAGCCCGCGTGCTTCCTCAATTTTTTTCGGAGGTCCCTGTTACATCACTGACTATGTCGCTGAGGGAAGGGGGTAATCTCGACAACTCCAGTTAGACACAATACATGATTATACAAAAATGCAAATGTGTTGACGCTGGTGCTATCGCCACGTCTCCGCTTTGTCTGCGTCCCGGTACCCGATGTTCGGCCTTGGCAGTCAGCAGGCCGAGTCTGGACACAACACTGATAGAGACGGCTGGCAATCTTTTGGAAAAAATACCACTTCAGCACAATTGACAATAATTTATGGCAACGGTCCTTAAGCATAAAGTTGTGTGATAATAAATACATAATTATTCTAACATTGAGTTTCATTTTCTTAATGTTTTCTGCTGGTGGTGTGCCTCCGGATTTTTTCAATGAAAAAAAATGTGCCTTGGTTGAAAAACACTGGCCTACGATTGGTCAACTAGCACTTTATCCCGTCGCCCCAGCGAGCTTACTGGCTTATGACATCTCGCAGGCTTCGCCACGTCTCCCCGCGGCTTCTTGATGTTTATTTTCCCTTCCGAATAAAAACGACAAGCTTTATTTAGGGCAGGTAATAATTAGAGCAGACGTCTCGTTTGATATGCACCTTGATAACGCCGTCGCAATGTTGTCAGAGAATGTAAACACGCGCCGCGCTCTTCGTTTGCCGCCTTTCATTGCGCTCATTTGTTCTTTTGGCGGCGAGGTTGTCGTGTCGCCAAGGTGTCGCTAGTACCTCCCCTGTGGTTGTGTGCGTGCTGCACGGAGGTTAGCTTCGTTTTTTTTTTTTGATCTTAGTGGAGGGATGTGACTTGCCCTGGGCTGTGTGGCTCATTAGGTGCACGCATGCAAAAGTATTTGTTCAACCACGTGACGGGAATACCTTCGTCGCTGCAACAGATGTGCGGTAATTAGAGAGGGCTCAACTTGTCTTAGAGCCGTGCGGAAAGTCATCGGCAGCTGATAAGTTTACAACCTGCCTGCCCCTCCCTTTTGCACACACGTGCAAACACACACACACTCATGTATTATGTGCTAAACTAATCTGGAAGGCAAATGCCACATTTCTGCAAACAAAGGAACGGCAAATAACACTTCAATTGCTGCAATGGTGGCGAACTGCGAGCGCAAACACACATTTAACCCTTGTGTTAGCGAGGCATGTGCACATTTGTGTTAAGGTTGGTCAGTGCTTCCGCGAGCTCACTATGCTAACCCTTCTGATCCTTTTTTTTTTTTGCATCGGTTCCAGTGTTGGGACTAACGCGTTACAAAGTAACGCGTTACTGTAACGCCGTTAGTTTCGGCGGTAACTAGCAGAGGTGTGGACTCGAGTCACATGACTTGGACTCGAGTCAGACTCGAGTCATGAATTTGATGACTTTAGACTCGACTTGACAAAATGTAAAAAGACTTGCAACTCGACTTAGACTTTAACATCAATGACTTGTGACTTCACTTGGACTTGAGCCTTTTGAATTGACATGACTTGACATGACTTGCTACTTTCCCCAAAACCCAAAGATGAAAAAGTTATTCGGGAGCGCTCCATATTTTTCATTGTGTACTTGTCTATCAGCGTTGCGTGTGTCAGCTGGTGTGCTCTCAGTACAACAGCCAATCAAATTAGATCTACTTTGTTTTCATCACACAGCATTCATCCAATCAAATTGCAGGAAGAAGACATGTCCAAACCACACGCCAGTGAACAAAAAATGATACCTAAAATAATTTTGTTTGGGTATAAAAATTACGAGGTGGTCAACACAAAACGGTTTGCAGTATGCAACACATGCGGTTCGAAAATTACTGATGGAGAGGCAACAACTTCCAACTTCGTCCGGCATTTGAAGTTGCACAAAGAACGGTAAGTTTTGAATGTAAGATAACGTTTATTGGCTAAGTAACGTGACTTTTATTTGCTGTGTAGTTAAATCAGTGAGGCTGTAAACTCACTGCTAACGTTATAACGTTATTGCAAACACGGGAATCTGTTGCAGTTCACTACCTTATTCATACTTTTTGTTCAGTGATTTTTTTTTAAGCAGGGTTACGTTAGTCAATATATCACACGTAACGTTAGACGGCGGTCAGCAGCACCGCGTATTTTAGCCACCTAAAAAAAAGACAAAAATAGTAAAATAAAGGTCAGTTAAAATGTATACTATATTATGAATATGTGTACCGTTTTAGCTAGCTTTCTGACATACTGTTGGTTGTTTACCTCAGTGGTCCCCAACCACCGGGCCGCGGCCCGGTACTGGTCCGTGGATCGATTCGTATCGGGCCGCACAAGAAATATTTTTTTATTTTTTTATTTTTTTAATTAAATCAACATAAAAAACACAAGATACACTTACAAGTAGTGCACCAACCCAAATCAACTCTATCCCCCCTTTTGTTCTGGGCATTGAACATGAAGACTCTTCCTTCACTGTTCCGAGTGGCCATGAGAGTCTTGGCAGTGCCTGCCTCCAGTGCTCCAGTGGAGCGAGTTTTCAGCCATGGTGGCATCATACTACGCCCCCATCGTGCACAAATGACTGACAGACTCTTGGCTAATTTGGTCTTTTGCAGATGCAATGCAGCATAGGGCCCTGACATATAAAAAGTACAACTTTTTTGTTATGTTCACGTATATGTCATGTTTTTTCAATGTTAACACTTTTGTACAAATAAGTACATTTGCACTTTATTTTTCAATGTGTTTGTTCTGTAAAGGAATGAGTTAATGTTTAAAATGACTGGTTAATAGTGCTATTATAAAGTGCAATGTCAGCACAATTTTCTTTCCTGCAATTTAAAATGCACTTGTTTTAATAAATAAATACAGCGTTTGAAAAGCATACACAATCTGTGTTAATATATTAGTCTGTGGTTAAAAGGACTTGAAAGGACTCGAAACTCAAAATGCAGGACTTAGGACTTGACTTGAGACTTTCCAGTCTTGACTTTGGACTTGACTCGGGGCTTGCCTGTCTTGACTCGGGACTTGACTCGGACTTGAGGGCAAAGACTTGAGACTTACTTGTGACTTGCAAAACAATGACTTGGTCCCACCTCTGGTAACTAGTAATCTAACGCGTTATTTTTTTTTATTCAGTAATTTAGTTACCGTTACTACATGATGCGTTACTGCGTTATTTTACGTTACTTTTGATGTAGTATCGGCTAGAAACAGAAGCGCTGCGACTGTCGTTCTTCTGAATCTTCCTCTGTCACAAGCCGGAGAGAAGAAAAGAGGCGCGGTCTATGTGTGTGTGTGTGTGTGTGGGGGGGGGGGGGGGGGGGGGGGGGGGGGGAGGAGGCACACAAGTGCCCCCGCCATTGAATCGGTGTGTTTATAAGTGCAGACTCGGTTGTGCTAAACGAGGGTTTTAAACACATGCTGAACGTACGTGCTTGAACCACGTTACGAC
Source organism: Nerophis lumbriciformis (assembly GCF_033978685.3). Classification (NCBI taxonomy): domain Eukaryota; kingdom Metazoa; phylum Chordata; class Actinopteri; order Syngnathiformes; family Syngnathidae; genus Nerophis; species Nerophis lumbriciformis. Next base: position 52,298,928 of record NC_084553.2, on the reverse strand, counting down.
ATCCCGTCGCGCACCCACTTCAGCAATAAGATTGTGCCAGATCTTTATGAGCAGGAGAAGAAAAAAGTTGTGGATGAACTATCCCGAGCATCAGCTGTTGCGCTCATGACAGACGGCTGGACGTCCAGCGGAACTATAAGCGCTCACTTCATCACAGCAGACTGGGAGATGAGAAGACACGCCCCCTCTACGAGAGTCACCTTGCGCAGGTACTGACACAAGCAGTGGAGGAATGGAAGATAAAGATATCCCAGTCACACGTGATGATGCCAAAAATCTAATAATTACAGAGAATGAGGCAGGACTGGGACCACAGATAGGTGCTTTGCACATGTAGTGAATTTGGCATCACAGAAGGGAATCTCAGTCAATAGGATGGAGCGCCTCTTTGGGAGGATCAGGAAGGTTTCTTACTTCCACCCAAGCACAACAGCTGCTCATGTGCTTAAGACAAAGCAAGAAATGCTAAAGCTGCCTGCTCATACATGATGTCCCAACGAGGTGGAACTCCACTTATGATATGTTGGAGCAGCAGGCAGCTATGTACTCTGCATTGACCCACAACACCCTGAAGACAAATGTCACCCTGTCTGATGATGATGTGAGAGTGGCAGGTGAGGTCCTCCAGGTGCTTAAACCCCTCAAAAGTGTTCCATCTCTACTGAGCACTGAAACTTCACCATCTGTGTCAATGATCCTGCCACTGAAAACAAGTATTCTACAATCCATGGCTCCAAGTGTGGAAGACAGCAGCATCACTCCAGATGTCAGGCTTTATTTCACTACCTATGTTTCAAGGAAGATGATGTGCCTTCTTATGTTGCACTTAAACTTGTTTTTTATTAATGGTCATTGGTCCAAGTTTAAAGAAAGGAGGAATGCCTTTTTATGTTGCACTGTTTTTCATTAATTATGTTAAAAGGAAAATAAAAATGTATGTCAAGTTGATCAACAGATTGTATTATTCTCCAGTGCAATAACAGTACTGAAATGAAGGCAAAAAGGGCATTAATGGGAGCTTTAAAAAAAAAAGAAGAAAAAAAGAAGTAACTAAATAGTTACTTTTCACAGTAACGCATAACTTTTTGGTGTAAGTAACTGAGTTAGTAACTGAGTTACTTTTGAAATAAAGTAACTAGTAACTGTAACTAGTTACTGGTTTTCAGTAACTAACCCAACACTGATCGGTTCAAAGGGGAACATTATCACCAGACCTATGTAAGCGTCAATATATACCTTGATGTTGCAGAAAAAAGACCATATATTTTTTTAACCGATTTCCGAACTCTAAATGGGTGAATTTTGGCGAATTAAACGCCTTTCTATTATTCGCTCTCGGAGCGATGACGTCACAACATGGCGTCACATCGGGAAGCAATCCGCCATTTTCTCAAACACCGAGTCAAATCAGCTCTGTTATTTTCCGTTTTTTCGACTGTTTCGACATCATGCCTCGTCGGTGTGTTGTCGGAGGGTGTAACAACACGAACAGGGACGGATTCAAGTTGCACCAGTGGCCCAAAGATGCGAAAGTGGCAAGAAATTGGACGTTTGTTCCGCACACTTTACCGACGAAAGCTATGCTACGACAGAGATGGCAAGAATGTGTGGATATCCTGCGACACTCAAAGCAGATGCATTTCCAACGATAAAGTCAAAGAAATCTGCCGCCAGACCCCCATTGAATCTGCCGGAGTGTGTGAGCAATTCAGGGACAAAGAATCTCGGTAGCACGGCAAGCAATGGCGGCAGTTTGTTCCCGCAGACGAGCGAGCTAAACCCCCTATCGACCCTAGTTTCCCTGGCCTGCTGACATCAACTCCAAAACTGGACGGATCAGCTTTCAGGAAAAGAGCGCGGATGAGGGTATGTCTACAGAATATATTAATTGATGGAAATTGGGCTGTCTGCACTCTCAAAGTGCATGTTGTTGCCAAATGTATTTCATATGCTGTAAACCTAGTTCATAGTTGTTAGTTTCCTTTAATGCCAAACAAACACATACCAATCGTTGGTTAGAAGGCGATCGCCGAATTCGTCCTCGCTTTCTCCCGTGTCGCTGGCTGTCGTGTCGTTTTCGTCGGTTTCGCTTGCATACGGTTCAAACCGATATGGCTCAATAGCTTCAGTTTCTTCTTCAATTTGGTTTTCGCTACCTGCCTCCACACTACAACTATCCGTTTCAATACATTCGTAATCTGTTGAATCGCTTAAACCGCTGAAATCCGAGTCTGAATCCGAGCTAATGTCGCTATAGCTTGCTGTTCTTTCCGCCATGTTTGTTTGTGTTGGCTTCACTGTGGGACGTCACAGGAAAATGGACGGGTGTTTATAACGATGGTTAAAATCAGGCACTTTGAAGCTTTTTTTAGGGATATTGCGTGATGGGTATAATTTTGAAAAAAACTTCGAAAAATATAATAAACCACTGGGAACTGATTTTTAATGGTTTTAACCATTCTGAAATTGTGATAATGTTCCCCTTTAAGCGTATTTCTAGCAGTTCTCACTTTTCTGGTGAGTGTAGTCAATGAACCACCATATTCAGCTTGTTAGCTTTCTACAGGGGAAGATGCTTTATCAGTATCATGCAGTATCACTGTCATGATCCGTGGTCCGGATCATGTTTTTGTTATGTTCTGTTAGTTTTGGACTCTTTTAGTTCCTGTTTGACACCTGAGTTTGTTTTAGTTACCATGGCTACTTATGATTTTCACCTGCCTCTGGTGTTCGGGACGCGCACCTGCTTCTAATCAGAGGACTATTTAAGCCTGCCTTTGCCTGTCAGTCGTCCTGGCGTCATTATTGGTTTCATGCCACAGTTTCGTGTTTGTTCTATGCCATAGTTAATGCTACTGGTTTCATGCCACAATTTCGTGTTTGTTCTATGCCATAGTTAATGCTATTGGTTTCATGCCACAGTTTCGTGTTTGTTCTATGCCATACTTAATGCTATTAGTTTCATGCCACAGTTTCGTGTTTGTTCTATGCCATAGTTAATGCTATTGGTTTCATGCCACAGTTTCGTGTTTGTTCTATGCCATAGTTAATGCTATTGGTTTCATGCCACAGTTTTGAGTTTGTTCTATGCCATAGTTAATGCTATTGGTTTCATGCCACAGTTTCGTGTTTGTTCTATGCCATAGTTAATGCTATTGGTTTCATGCCACAGTTTCGCGTTTGTTCGATGCAATAGTTAATGCTATTGGTTTCATGTCACAGTTTCGTGTTTGTTCTATGCCATAGTTAATGCTATTGGTTTCATGCCACAGTTTCGTGTTTGTTCTATGCCATACTTAATGCTATTAGTTTTATGCCACAGTTTCGTGTTTGTTCTATGCCATAGTTAATGCTATTGGTTTCATGCCACAGTTTCGTGTTTGTTCTACGCCATAGTTAATGCTATTGGTTTCATGCCACAGTTTTGAGTTTGTTCTATGCCATAGTTAATGCTATTGGTTTCATGCCACAGTTTCGTGTTTGTTCTATGCCATAGTTAATGCTATTGGTTTCATGCCACAGTTTCGTGTTTGTTCTATGCCATAGTTAATGCTATTGGTTTCATGCCACCGTTTCGTGTTTGTTCTATGCCATAGTTAATGCTATTGGTTTCATGCCACAGTTTTGAGTTTGTTCTATGCCATAGTTAATGCTATTGGTTTCATGCCACAGTTTCGTGTTTGTTCTATGCCATAGTTAATGCTATTGGTTTCATGCCACAGTTTCGCGTTTGTTCGATGCAATAGTAATGCTATTGGTTTCATGTCACAGTTTCGTGTTTGTTCTATGCCATAGTTAATGCTAGTTGTTTCATGCCACAGTTTCGTGTTTGTTTCATGCCACAGTTCCGTGTTTGTTTCATGCCACAGTTTTGTGTTTGTTTCATGCCACAGTTTCGCGAGGTTCCTGTCTATAGTTTCATGTCCTAAGTTTTTGCCTTAGCTTCCGCGTGCGATAGGCACGCTTGTCTTCGGGTTGTATTTCTGTTTTGTACCTCGTTGAGTGTTTCTTAAAATTAAATCATGTTTCTACCTGCAAATCCTGTACGGAGTCGTCCGTTTGCCTTACTGGGAGAACGACCCCGCAGTAAGCGAAAACCACGTCGTGACAATCACGCTTCAAACCTCGCTTCGAAAAGCTGCGCACTACAAAACTTGCTCATTTTGATTAAAGTAAAATCAGCAAATCTTGTTTTACTCATTTTTGTTTTGTAGGTTAACATGTTTTATGTATTGTGCTCCTGAGGTAATGTTGCTGATTAATTTGTATTTTGTCATTATTTTTCAGTATCAAATGGGTCAATTGTTCTGTTAAAGTACCAGTAGAGTGGACAAACAAGTTGACTTTATATGCTTAACTGTGTTTAATTATATCCCTTAAACCATATCCAATTGTATTTACACGCTGCAAAGTATGTGAAAATACCATCTAAACATCACAAAATGCAGTCAGTCAGCCATTTTGAATATTGCTCTCTGAATACCTTCGGCTATTTTCGTTAGAGTAACATCGCAATAGTAACACTTCTGCACTCTGACCATGTTAACAGATCAGTCATACTGGAAATATGCAAAAATGAGAAAGACGTGTTTTAATGCATTCAAAATCGTAAATAAATAGCTAACAATTGAGTCAACTGATGAAGGGTCCTCTATTGTGCCAATTATACCCTCTAAAAAACATCTAGAAATGGCCAATAGTACTAATTTTTCATGTGGTGACCTGAAAAGAAAAGACCAAATATGAGTGATATTGTTATTACAAGTGCCAACGCAGACGGCCTATTTTAGCGGTGCATCGATAACTGTGCGCTTACGCTGCTATTGTTGACACACTATAAGCCGACAGCTGCTTTTGTTTCGTCTCGAACGTGCTAAAAATACATTTCCAGATCATAATTCATGCATCTCTTACCTGCTAGTAGACAAAAGCGGCCATGGACCGAGAGGCCGATCGACTTTTACATCCCCTGAAATGGTGAAAATGACACAAAAAGACGCTTTTTGCGGAAAACTTTTTTTTTTTTACCCTTTGTGAGGATCGTGATTGAATCTTTATCCAAACAGGATTATGTGAGGGTCCCTTCGGTCGGCATTCCAGCAAGAGTGGACATTTTACAGTACCGTATTTTCCGCACCATTAGCCGCACCTAAAAACCACAAATTTACTCAAAAGCTGACAGTGCGGCTTTTAACCCGGTGCGCTTTATATATGGATAAATATTAAGATTAATTTTCATAAAGTTTCGGTCTCGTAACTACGGTAAACAGCCGCCATCTTTTTTCCCGGTAGAACAGGAAGCGCTTCTTCTTCTACACAAGCAACCGCCAAGGTAAGCACCCGCCCCCATAGAACAGGAAGCGCTTCTTCTTCTACTGTAAGCAACCACCCGCCCCCGGAAGAAGAAGAAGCGCGCGGATTTTCGTTTCATTTCCTTTGTGTGTTTACATCTGTAAAGACCAGACCACAAAATGGCTCCTACTAAGCGACACGCGTATAACGCAGAATTAAAACTTAAGGCAATAAGTCATGCCGAAGAACACGGAAATAGAGCAGCAGCAAGAGAATATAACATAAATGAATCAATGGTGCGTAGGTGGAGGAAGCAAGAAGATGACCTGCGCCAGGTAAAGAAGACAAAACAGAGTTTCCGAGGGAACAAAGCAAGATGACAACTGTTGGAGGACAAACTCGAACAGTGGGTTGTTGAGCAGAGAGCAGCAAGCAGAAGTGTCAGCACCATCACTATTCGAATGAAGGCAACAACGCTAGCAAGCGAACTTCACCTGGATGATTTTAAAGGTGGTGCTTCTTGGTGTTTCCGGTTCATGAAAAGACGCTTATAGACTACGGTGTCGTCACGGACTACAAAGGCGGACTCGCACAATTTTTCAGGATTTATAGAGATCCCAAATATAGATCAGCAGGTACCAGAAGGTAAGAAAAGTTGTGTTTGCATAATATTGCGAAACAAAGTGCCAGATAATATGTCTTACCTTATACACACACTTTTCAATTCGGACACCGAAGACAAAGAATTCGAAGGATTTACGAATGAAGAATAACTTCAGAAAGTGAGCGCTATGTTTATTTTGTGTGTTGTGACATTAACGTTCGAGCAACATTATGTTGCTATTGCTCTGCACTATTTTGAATTTTACTATGTTTGTGATTGCACATTTGCGTACATTTTGGGACAGAGTTGTTAGAACGCTGGTTTTTAATATATTATTAAAGTTTGACTAACCTATCTGACTGTTTTTTTGACATTCCCTTTAGCGCAGCGTAGGCGCGGCTTATAGTCCGGGGCGGCTTATTGGTGGACAAAGTTATGAAATATGCCATTCATTGAAGGTGCGGCTAATAACCCGGGGCGGCTTATAGTGCGGAAAATACGGTAAGTGTTTTATTAGAAGAATAGAATAGAATAGAATGGACTTTATTGTCATTATATTTGCATATAACGAGATTAAGGACTCCAATTTAAGGTGCGGTAATGGAAACAAATACGGGAAAAAAAAATACACTGTATATTATGGTTTGTTATGGTTAATTTGTATTTTTAGCACAGAGCAATGCTGCTGATGCTGTAGTAGAGTTGTACGGTATACCGGTACTAGTATAGTATTGCGGTACTAATTGAATAAACAACGGTACTCTACTCTGTTACCGGGCATGACGGCGTGTTGTGACATTGCTGGTTTTGCGTGCATGGAGCATGTTCGGCAGCGCACAATCACAAAGTACTGTATTTTCCGCACTATAAGGCGCACCGGATTATTAGCCGCACCGGATTATTAGCCGCACCTTCAATGAATGGCATATTTCATAACTTTGTCCACCAATAAGCCGCCCCGGACTATAAGCCGCGCCTACGCTGCGCTAAAGGGAATGTCAAAAAAACAGTCAGATAGGTCAGTCAAACTTTAATAATATATTAAAAACCAGCGTTCTAACAACTCTGTTCACTCCCAAAATGTACGCAAATGTGCAATCACAAACATAGTAAAATTCAAAATAGTGCAGAGCAATAGCAACATAATGTTGCTCGAACGTTAATGTCACAACACACAAAATAAACATAGCGCTCACTTTCTGAAGTTATTCTTCATTCGTAAATCCTTCGTCTTCGGTGTCCGAAGTGAAAAGTTGGGCAAATTTACGATCCACTGGCAGATGTTGGCGTCGTCTGGCGCTGCCTCCTCGTCTTAGTGAAGGTGTGTTCGCCTTCTGTCATCCATTGTTCCCACGCAGTTAGCAGTCTAGCTTCGAATGCCCTGTTGACACCAATATCTAGCGGCTGGAGGTCTTTTGTCAATCCACCCGGAATGACGGCGAGTATTGAATTAAGCGCGTAAGCGTGTCTCTCAATGTGCTGTTATGAGCTAGCAAATATAACAACTACACTACCCAGCATGCAACGATAGTTACGAGCATGCGCGGTAGCCCTGAGAAGCGTTGTTGTATGCTGGGAGTTAGAATGTGGTTATGAGCACGCTGTGAGTAAACGTTGAGAACTCAGTTAACACGCCTCGTCTGCATTATTTATAATTAGACAGACAACACACTTAATAGGAGCCATTTTGGGGTCTTTACATAAACACACAAATGGAAATGAAACGTCACATATCCCAGCATGCACCGCGCGCTTCTTCTACGGGGAAAAAAGATGGCGGCTGTTTACCGTAGTTGCGAGACCTAAACTTTATGAAAATGAATCTTAATATTTATCCATATATAAAGCGCACCGGATTATAAGGCGCACTGTCAGCTTTTGAGAAAATTTGTGGTTTTTAGGTGCGCCTTATAGTGCGGAAAATACGGTACTTACAAGCAGACACAGTGTGTAGACAGAAAGGAAGAACGGACGCATTTTGGCCTAAAAACTAAAGATAAAGTTATAACACTGAAATGCCCTCAGGAAGAGGTGCTTTAAGACGTGGCTAACTAGCAGCTAACGTCCATCCGCCGTCAACAGTGTTTTAGTTACTTCTAAATCAATAATCCTCGCCTCCAAGGCGACGAATAAAGTACGTTTCTTACAAGTATCATCCCTGCAGGTTGGGGAAAATAGCTACACATGCTTCACTACACACCGTAGGAGGATACGATAGCTCACCGGCGTCACCGCTAACAAAAGCTAGCGCGCCTGAATGTAAACAAATACCATGGGTGGATCTACACCTTACATCCACTGTAATGATACCAAGTACAATAGCGTATCTAGTCTATGATAACATCAACATTTTTCTTATCGTCTAAAATCTTTTTTCCTTTTTTAAAAATTCATATTAAATATAAACTCAGGAAATACGTCCCTGGACATATGAAGATTGACCAATGTATGATTCTGTAACTAATGTAAAGTATCAAACAACAGAAGAATAAGTGATTATTAAATTTGAACAGAAGTGTAGATAGAACATGTTAAAACACAAAGTAAGCAGATATTAACAGTAAATGAACAAGTGGATTAATAATACATTTTTACAGCTTGTCCTTCATAATTTTGACAAAATGAGAAATGATACAATATGTTACTGCATACGTCAGCAGACAAGTTAGGAGCCTTTGTTTGTTTACTTACTATTAAAAGACAAGTTGTTTAGTATGTTCACTATTTTATTTTAGGACAAAATTGTTCTTTGTTTGCAATAAGAAACATATGTTTAATGTACCATAAGATTTTTTGTTAAAATAAAGCCAATAAAGCCATTTTTTTGTGGTCCTTTTTATTTAGAAATGTATCGAAAAGTGTCGAAATATATTTTGGTACCGGTACCAAAATATTGGTATCGGGACAACACAATGCTATAGTGTCACAATAAAGCTGCATCCGTTTAGCAGTCGGCTTCTAAAATGTATTGACCTTTTTGTGTTCGGGCTCAAAAATATAAGGTTCTGGATCATAATTTTTCCCAAAGTAATCATTGTTGGTTCTCACAAAGGTAAAGGGTCTGCGTTTTTCTAACACTACGCCACGGATCACGTGACTGCCTTCCTCAATAACTCTCAAAATGGCTCTGGAATCTCCGTGAGATTGATACTATGTTGATCATATCTATTTATCCGCAGTCTTTTGGTGTCATAGATCATATATGTATAAATATATACGTTTTTATATATTTAATAATAATAATAATAATAATTTAAAAAAACAAAACAAACAAAAAAACAAGTTGCCTCTATATTGAAGCTATTATTAAAAATATATATATATATATATATATATATATATATATATATATATATATATATATATATATATATATATATATATATATATATTTATTTTAATTTCTTTCATAAAAAAAAAATATATATATATATATATATATATATATATTTTTTTTTTATGATAAGAGCTTCAATATAGAGGCAAAATAAATAAATAAATAAATAAATAAAATATATATGTGTATATATATATATATATATATATATATATATATATATATATATATATATATATATATATTTATATATATATATATATATATATTAAAGATGCGCGGATAGGCAATTATTTCATCCGCAACCGCATCAGAAAGTCGTCAACCATCCGCAATCCACCTGATCTAACATTTGATCAGAACCGCATCCGCCCGCCATCCGCCCGCACCCGCCCGTTGTTATATATCTAATATAGACGATGCAAGGCATTAGTGAGGTTATAAAGCTTTTGCCTGTTAAAGAAAAGAGACTGATCCAATGCAGCATTCGCGTGCCACGCTGTCACGACCCAGACGCACACCAGTGCGCAATCATATGGGAGCCGCGCTGAGCGCACCTACAAGCGCGTCTCGCTGACGGCGACGGCCGGGTATGAGCCCGACGCTCCAGCGCCATCCATTTTCAGGGCTAGTTGATTCGGCAGGTGGGTTGTTACACACTCCTTAGCGGGTTCCAACTTCCATGGCCACCGTCCTAGCTGCTGTCTATATCAACCAGGGTGAGCCCCACCCCTTTCGTGAGCGCACTGCGCGCGGAGTGACCCCTGTTACGCGCCCCCGGCAACAGGGGTGGCGGGCAGGTAAGCTGCGCGGGCGGAGCGCGCGGAGTGACCCCTGTTACGAGCCCCCGGCCACGGGGGTGGCGGGCAGGTAAGCTGCTTACCTGCTGCGCGTGACGCCGGCCACGGCGAAGGCGGACGAGGCGGGGTGTCGGTGCGGTGGGCGCGGTGGTGACCCTGGACGTGAGTCGGGCCCTTCTCGCGGATCGCCTCAGCTACGGCTCCCGGTGGGGCCCTCTCGGGGGAAGGGGCCTCGGTCCCGGACCCCGGCGAGGCGTCGGGGGCCTTCTCCGCTCCGTAAAAGTGTCCATCTCTTTTTTTTTTTTCTTCTGTTGTGGCATATGCTGCAGGTGCCTGCTCGTTTTTCGTATGTGGGTAACAACATTTAACTATGTATATATATTTCCCAATTGGTTTAACTGCCACCCGCCTGAATCTATTTAAAATCTAATTTTTTTAAATTTCAATCGCCCGACCCGACCCGACCCGCTGATAAAATCTAATTTTTTTAAATTTCATCCGCCCAATTCGCGGATAATCCGCGGACTCCACGGTTGTGCCCGCAAACCGCGCATGTCTAATATATATATATATATATAAATATATATATATATATATATATATATATATATATATATATATATATATATATATATATATATATATATATATATATTTTTTTTTTTTTCTTTTTTCTTTTTTTTTTTTCTTTTTCTTTTTATGATAATAGCTTCAATATAGAGGCAACTTGTTTTTCCACTCTACTGGTACTTTAAAGTTCACTAATAAGGTTGTTTGAATCGAATTAGGAATGTGTAACACAACCTACACCCCCCTGCCAAAATGCAAAATGTTCATGCCTTCTGGTAGCAGCAAACCCTACATCAAACACTTCACTGTTCACTCAACACAGATGTTTTAACGCCATCAAAGCTCACCTTCATGCGTTCACACACAGTGCCGACTTTTGGGAACCAGGACGAGGTGATATAAGAGAGGTCAAAATATAATACATCTATTTGTCTTGGGACAAAGTTAGGTTTAAAGTTTCACTTTTGCATCTTATAGCACATAATTGTGGTGCGTTCAAGGAACCTTTATTTAAGTTGAAAACAGAGGAGTCACTAGTTTTTAAAGACAGGGAATGCATAATCCTCAGTAGATGCACTAATGATAATAATGATGATGATAATTATATGATTGTTATTATGCACTTATGATAATCCTACCTGAATCAGCTAAGCTCTACCTTTTACTATGAAGCTAAAGGAAACTTGACATATCAATTATCATATCTAAGTGAATAATGACAGACTATACGATTATTAAGTCACATTCACTCACACAAATTTAACCCATGAACTCCCAAAATACAGACAGTATATTAAGTGTCCCACAAGGGAAGCTAACACATTGGACCACTGCTACACAGTAATAAAGGACTCTTTTCGCTCTTTTCACCCCGTGCAGATTTTGTACTCTCTGATCACTCACTGTTTTATTCACCGCTTCCTGACTTAAGGCATAAGTTAAAAACTACTAAGCCTGTATAAAGGACGGCAAAGAAACGGTCAAAGAAATCAAAGCAATATTTAGTCCAGCAAAATGTGGCAGGTCTGCCTTGTTGTGGTGAAAGTAGGAACTAAACTGTATGCAATTTATCAATAAATTGTGATAAAACGTTAGACAATTAATGAACCCTTTCAAGATTCATATATTGGAATAGTGTTGTCCCGATACCAATATTAATATATACCAAAATGTATTTCGATACTTTTCGGTACTTTTCGATACTTTTCTATATAAAAGGAACCACAAAAAAATGCATTATTGGCTTTATTTTAACAAATAAATCTGACGGTACATTAAACATATGTTTCTTATTGCAAGTTTTTCCTTAAATAAAATAATGAACATTACAAGACAACTTCTCTTTTAGTAGTAAGTAAGCAAACAAAGGCTCTATAGTCTGCTGACATATGCAGTAACATATTGTGTCATTTTCCATTCTACTATTTTGTCAAAATTATTAAGGACAAGTAGTAGAAAATTAATTATTAATCTACTTGTGTGTTTACTGTTAATATCTGCTTACTTTCTCTTTGAACATGGTTTGTGTTCACTTCTGTTAAAATGTAATAATCACTTATTCTTCTGTTGTTTGGATACTTTACATTAGTTTTGGTTGATACCACACATTTGGGTATCAATCCGATACCAAGTAGTTACTGGATCATACATTGGTCATATTCAAAGTCCTCATGTGTCCGGGGACATATTTCCTGAGTTTATCAACATAATATGAATGAAAAAAAACGAAAAAAGATTTTGTGATGCGAAAAAATATCAATGTAATGTATTGACTAGATACGCTACTGTACTTGGTATCATTACAGTGGATGTTTGGTGTAGATCCACCCATGGCGTTTGATTACATTGTGACGCGGGTGAGCTACGGTGTGTAGTGAAACATGTGAAACATGTTTAGCTATTATTGTCCTGCAGGGATGATACTTTTTAGAAGCGGTATAGTACCGAATATGATTCTTTAGTATTGTGGGACTATACCAATACCCGTATACCGTACAACCCTATATTGGAATTATCATATTTACAGTGTTTTGTATCTGATGGGACAAAAGTTTATAGCAAACATCACAACAAACCAAACGAGTGTGTTACAGTGCTTTGCCATAGCAAAAAAAACAAAACACTGGGAGGTTATTGTTGTATTGTTATGGTTTTGTTTGTACAATTGTTTAACTTGTTTTTACACTTTTATGGCAGTTAAGGTTGGTAAAATTGACCTAAAATAGGGTTTTTTACAGCTTTCCTAAACAACACGCGCTGTTAGGCGCACTGTTTTACATATAAAAGCGCATGTAAAACATAAAAAACAGAAAAACAGGACACTTCATAAGAAACACAACATCTGTATAATTCAATTATAACAATATAATGGCTACATCTAGTGCAGGGGTCGGCAACCCAAAATGTTGAAAGAGCCATATTGGACCAAAAATACAAAAACAAATCTGTCTGGAGCCGCAAAAAAAATAAAAGCCATACTACATACTGATAGTGTGTCATGAGATGTAAATTGAATTAAGATGACTTAAAGGAAACTAAATGAGCTCAAATATACCTACAAATGAGGTATAATGATGCAATATGTACATATAGCTAGCCTAAATAGCATGTTAGCATCGATTAGCTTGCAGTCATGCAGTGACCAAATATGTCTGATTAGCACTCCACACAAGTCAATAACATCAACAAAACTCACCTTTGTGGATTCATGCACAACGTTAAAAGTTTGGTGGACAAAATGAGACAGAAAAAGAAGTGGTATAAAACACGTCCTAGAAAGTCGGAGAAAGTTATACATGTAAACAAACTATGGTGAGTTCAAGGACCGCCAAAATTAGTAGGACAAAACGGCGCTCGCCAAATACTGGAATCAGTAAAGCATGTTTGATATAAACAGTGTGCTTTATAACAATTAGGGAGGTTTGTGTCATGTTTGACCTCCTACAGAAACCATATTAAAACAACACAAAAAATATTTTCTCCTCAACTTTTTACATTTTTCATACATTTTTGAAAAAGCTCCAGAGAGCCACTAGGGCGGCGCTAAAGAGCCGCATACGGCTCTAGAGCCGCGGGTTGCCGACCCCTGATCTAGCGTAACCTCGGTCTTGTGAGGCAGTTGTATTAGCTCAGGTCCCTGGTGCGTCAGTCAGGAAGACTCATACATTTACGTTAGATTTGTTATTTTGCACTTAAAAAATATTTTTGAAAATGTTTTCTCCCATTAATTTGCTTTAGTATAAAAATGTGTTAAAATATTCAAAAACAACTATAAAACTCCTTTGACATAAATAAAAATATGTGACATGTTTTGTGTTTTTTAGGGCTCCAAATAACATTCTTCTTGGGGCCCTGGTTTAATAAAAGAACATATCATCTATTTTACTTCCAAGAGAAAAAAAAACGTTTTTAAATCCAATTAAAGCATCCTGTGTTAGTGTAGCTTTTTGACCTTGTAAATCAAAACTGAGCCTTATTATCTCCAACAGCTGTTGTGTTAATAAGTAGCTAATATTGTGGGCAAGTGATTTACTCAACGCAAACAAACTATAATTCTTCAATAAGTGAAGTGACTCTTTAAAATCTCATAAGATGGGTATAAATGTTGCAATATGACAGCACAAGGCAACAACGGGCGGCCCTGACAAGATTTACTGGAAGCACTTTAACGCCTCCAGTGTCCTGTTAGCCTCTCATTCAGCTCTTGAACCCACCCAGATAAAGATGGCTCGCCATCATAGCAATAATCTGTTGTGCAGTAAATCAGAGAGATAATAGCCTATTTGTCAGCAAGGGTGGGGCTCGGGGGCGGGGGGGGGACTCCGTGAGGACATTAACTCCTTTTGTCGAAGTCAAACGTGCCACATAGTTCAAAAGAAGCCGACTGGGTCAATCTGTTAGCTGAGATGCACCATGTAGCATGGAGACTGTAAACATTGTTTTATACACATTCGAATTTAAAACAGCTTTTAGTTTGCACAACAATGGAGGACAATATATCCAACAGGAGACTAAGGGCAGCAATAAAGTGCTGTAGTGTCAAGGTTTTTGATTGATTGAGATTGATTGAGACTTTTATTAGTAGGTTGCACAGTGAAGTACATATTCCGTACATCCATCCATCCATCCATCTTCTTCCGCTTATCCGAGGTCGGGTCGCGGGGGCAGCAGCCTAAGCAGGGAAGCCCAGACTTCCCTCTCCCCAGCCACTTCTTCCAGCTCCTCCCGGGGGATCCCGAGGCGTTCCCAGGCCAGCCGGGAGACATAGTCTTCCCAACGTGTCCTGGGTCTTCCTCGTGGCCTCCTACCGGTCGGACATGCCCTAAACACCTCCTTAGGGAGGCGCTCGGGTGGCATCCTGACCAGATGCCCGAACCACCTCATCTGGCTCCTCTCGATGTGGAGGAGCAGCGGCTTTACTTTAAGCTCCCCCCGGATGACAGAGCTTCTCACCCTATCTCTAAGGGAGAGCCCCGCCACCCGGCGGAGGAAACTCATTTCGGCCGCTTGTACCCGTGATCTTGTCCTTTCGGTCATAACCCAAAGCTCATGACCATAGGTGAGGATGGGAACGTAGATCGACCGGTAAATTGAGAGCTTTGCCTTCCGGCTCAGCTCCTTCTTCACCACAACGGATCGATACAGCGTCCGCATTACTGAAGACGCCGCACCGATCCGCCTGTCGATCTCACGATCCACTCTTCCCTCACTCGTGAACAAGACTCCGAGGTACTTGAACTCCTCCACTTGGGGCAAGATCTCCTCCCCAACCCGGAGATGGCACTCCACCCTTTTCCGGGCGAGAACCATGGACTCGGACTTGGAGGTGCTGATTCTCATCCCAGTCGCTTCACACTCAGCTGCGAACCGATCCATATTCCGTACAATTGACCACTAAATGGTAACACCCGAATAAGTTTTGCAACTTGTTTAAGTCGGGGTCCACTTAAATTGATTCAGGATACAGATATATACTATCATATATACTATAATCATAATACAGTCATCACACAAGATAATCATCAGGGTGTACACATTGAATTATTTACATTATTTACAATTCAGGGTGTGTAGGGGGCGGGGGTCTTAGGTTTGGTTGTTATCATCAGTCATCAACAATTGAGAACAGAGAAATGGATATTGGAACAGTGTAGGTCTGACTTGGTAGGATATGTAGAGCAAGTAGTGGCATAAGAAAAATATCTGCATTTGATTGTTTACATTTGATTATTAACAACAATCCGGGGAGGGTGTTAGTTTAGGGTTGACGTTGCCTGGAGGTGTACTTTTATTGCGGTTTTGAAGGAGGATAGAGATGCCCTTTCTTTTATACCTGTTGGGAGCGCATTCCACATTGATGTGGCATAGAAAGAGAATGAGTTAAGACCTTTGTTAGATCGGAATCTGGGTTTAACGTGGTTAGTAGAGCTCCCCCTGGTGTTGTGGTTATGGCGGTCATTTACGTTAAGGAAGTAGTTTGACATGTACTTCGGTATCAGGGAGGTGTAGCGGATTTTATAGACTAGGCTCAGTGCAAGTTGTTTTACTCTGTCCTCCACCCTGAGCCAGCCCACTTTGGAGAAGTGGGTAGGAGTGAGGTGGGATCTGGGGTGGAGGTCTAGAAGTAGTCTGACTAGCTTGTTCTGGGATGTTTGGAGTCTAGATTTGAGGGTTTTGGAGGTGCGAGGGTACCAGGAGGTGCATGCGTAATCGAAAAAGGGTTGAACGAGAGTTCCCGCCAGAACCCTCATGGTGCTTTTGTTGACCAGAGAGGAGATTCTATAGAGAAATCTTGTTCGTTCGTTGACCTTTTTGATTACCTTGGTTGCCATTTTATCACAGGAAAGATTAGCCTCGAGAATGGAACCTAGGTAGGTGACCTCATCTTTCCTGGTGATAACAATGTCACCCACTTTTATAGTGAAGTCATTGACTTTTTTAAGGTTGATGTGGGACCCAAACAGGATGGATTCTGTTTTACCCAAGTGTATGGATAGCTTGTTGTCAGCGAGCCAGGTGCAAGTTCTACAGAGTTCAGCACTGAGGATTTTCTCCACCTGTGACCTGTCCTTGTCTGATACCAGCAGGGTCATCCGCAAACAAGAACAATTCACAGTCGCATGCCGATGACAAGTCGGTATAGCAAGAAAGTAAGCTAACATTAGGGTGTGTTTGTTTCAGTCCTTTCGAGCTGAGTACACTAATACCTACATTTATGAGCTCAATTGGTTTTGTGACCAACAAAAACACCACAAATCTACCACGTAACATGCCTTTTATGAGGAAAAAAAGTCACTTTTAGACCGTAGTTTTATGAAGTAATTTATTAATATACAGTATTTACCCTGGAGAACAACCGCATGTCACACCGAGGTGAGGGATGTCTTGTCTTGGTTTTTTCTGTTTTGTGATTTGCATGTTTTAGTTTGAAAAGTAACTCTCCTCTCGTTTCAGGTCACTTGCCCTTCCTTTTGTGTCATCAGTCTGACGTCATCCCTGTTCCCTGATTGTTTCCACCTGTTCCCTATTACCCTCATGTGTCTTATAAGCCCACTCCTCCCTTTGTTCTGTGCCAGATTGTCTCGTTTATTCGTGCTCTCTAGCATCCATGTCCATGTCTTACCTTACCTTGCCTCGTCTCGTGCTTATGTTCCTTGATCCTGAATCCCTTAGATGCTATTTTGAGTTTTCCTTTCTTCCTCCCCAGCAGAGTGATTTTATTGTTATTTAGTTTATTCAGCCGAAGTGGTGAGTTATTAGTTATTTTTTCATTCTTTTCTCAAATTTTTGAGTGACAATTTTTGTTAAACTTTATTAGATTAGATAGTGTACAATTTTTCAGAGCTATTGATTCTTCCTCCTGTTGGAGCATTTTTTGTTAATACATTTTATAGCATATACGGCGCCAATTATAGTTCGTCTTTGCTTTTGTGTTTTCCTCCGTTCGGAGTGATTTTCGGTTGTTCCTATTTTTTGGAACCTTTTTCGCCGATTAGTTTTTTGGTTAATATAGATATTGTAATTCATTGACTTTAGAGGTGAAAGGAAGCTGTCAAAATAAAAGCCTGTCAAAGTTCCCTACTCTGCATCTGAGTCCTATCCTTTTTACCAAGCTTGACACCGCAGTGGTTTCACGTTGGTTGCTGGATTCCGCCTCCATAGCTCTTCTTTTTTTATTTTATTTTTTTATTAAATCAACATAAAAAACACAAGATACATTTATTTATTTATCTTTTTTTTTTTTTTTTTTTTTTTTTTTTTTTAAAAAGGACCTTATCTTCACCAGACCAGGTTGTCAATGCAGTTAGGTTGTTTAAAAGGTTCTTAAAACCAGGTCCAGTCCAGATTATGTCCGGGTCGGGCTCAGCAACATACACCTTCATATATGTACACTCAAATTAGGGAACACAACAGATTGCATATAATTTATAAACAAAATTACATTTTCAAAATAATCATTTATTTACAGTCTAGATTATGTCCAAGACGGATTCAGCAACACACACCTTCATTTATGTACACTCAAATTAGGGAACACAACAACAGATTGCATATAATCTATAAACAAAATTACATTTTCAAAATAAACTTTTGAGGACTTCCCATCTTTTTTTTAATGTTTTTTGGCATCATTATCGTTTTCAACCATATAACTTTCTAAAGTTAAAAAAATACTGAATAAATGTTTTAAAGAAAGTAATACTAAGTGAATATCTGTTTTTGGCCTTAAAAATAAATCTTTTACCGAGTATTATAATTACATTTACTAAATCATGACTGTCAATAAACTCTCCTAAAATAACAGAAACCATATCAAGCTTCATAAACAAACATTAAACACATTTTTTCAACTTCCACCCAAAACAAAGACACAATATGACAATACCAAAACAAATGCATGGTGGATTCAGACTCCTGACAACAAAATCGGCAATCATCTGACTCTGTCATATTTCATAGTTTTAACATTTTTCCGGTGGGTAAGACGTTATAAATCATTTTAATTTGAAAATAACGATTTTGCACATCGATAGTAGTTTTGTAGATTCATTTGAATATAGCATCCCGCGGCAACGGGCAGTGTTGCTGGGTCGGGTTTGTTTTTGGAATTGGATTGCATTGTTATGGTATTGCTGTGTATTGTTTTGTTGGATTGATTAATAAACATTTTTAAACATTTAAAAAAATTTAAAAATCGATTTTTTAAAAATGAGAATCGATTATATATATATATATATATATATATATATATATATATATATATATATATATATATATATATATATATATATATATATATATATATATATATATATATATATTTCCCTGCACTGCTTGTAAAACCTATTATAATAAATAAGATCAGCTAATTTTGCACGCAAGTTTCAATTAATCAATCAATCAAAGTTTATTTATACAGCCCTTAATCACAAGTGTCTCAAAGGGCTGCACAAGCCACAACGACATCCTCGACTCAGATCCCACATCAGGGCAAGAAAAAACTCAACCCAATGGGATTACAATAAGAAACCTTGGAGTGGACCGCAGATGTAGGAACTACTTTTTTTTTTTTTTTTTTTTACATTTAAATGTAACTAAAAAGTTGAGACCCGTCGGCAAGAAAAAACTCAACCCAATGGGATTACAATGAGAAACCTTGGAGTGGACCACAGATGTGGGAACTATTTTTTTTTTTTTTTTTTTTACATTTAAGTGTAACTAAAAAGTTGAGACCCGTCCAAAAATCCAATTTTTTTGATTCATCCATCTCCATCTCCCGCCTCCATCTTTCTCCCCCTCCTGCCTCCCACCGCCCCGTGACTCCCTCCTATCGTTGTGCTCCTTCTCCTGTCACTGTTGCCTTCGGCTAATTGGCAAATTGTGTTTTACTAACGTGGCTACACATGTTCAATGGGGGATCAATTGTTTGTTTAACAGGGTGCCCCTATTAGACAGAGAGGGTGTAATTAGGAACGAGGCCCGTTCTTACTACAGACAGCACCAGTGGTGCAGGGCTGTGCAGGCTGTCCAATCAATGCCAACATCTCAAAGAAGAACTGCTGCACTTTGTTTGAAGGGAGTTAAATTCATGTTAAATCTCATTGGAAGGGGTGGAGGAGGCTGAAATCTCCTCAGCGTCCTACTGTGCATCCTTGGTTGCTAGCCTGAAGCCAAAACTCTCGTCTCCATAATGAACTCGCAAAAGGGTAGGGATAAAAGCCCCCATCATATCTGATTATTCCCATTGCTCTTTACTAGCGTCTTTGTTCAGATCACACACACCTCGTAGCTGCCGTGGGACCCGCCATCTTACACTTGCCAAGCTCGGCGGATACGCAAGCCGTGCCAAGAAATTGCCGTTCACTCGACATATTGTGAACACTCTGCTGTGTTCTTCAACACAACGATACAAGTGTAGAATTATGATGATAGATATCTCTGACAATCCGACTGTGGGGGAGTCAAAGAGAGATATCAGGACCCAGCAGTTACTGCCATTCAAATAAGGACAAAGTATGTCGAGGTGCAAAGCCTCCCTTCTACTTTTGAGAGTTTGCAGTAAAAATAAGGTTGCGATCCGGAGACATCTACCGTGTTTTCCGGGCTATAGGGCGCACTGGTTTTTAAGCTTGCACCCACCAAATTTTAGTACAAATCAGAGGTGGGTAGAGTAGCCAGAAATTGTACTCAAGTAAGAGTACCGTATTTTCCGCACTATAAGGCGCACCGGATTATTAGCCGCACCTTCAATGAATTACATATTTCATAACTTTGTCCACCAATAAGCCGCCCCGGACTATAAGCCGCGCCTACGCTGCGCTAAAGGGAATGTCAAAAAAACAGTCAGATAGGTCAGTCAAACTTTAATAATATATTAAAAACCAGCGTTCTAACAACTCTGTTCACTCCCAAAATGTACGCAAATGTGCAATCACAAACATAGTAAAATTCAAAATAGTGCAGAGCAATAGCAACATAATGTTGCTCGAACGTTAATGTCACAACACACAAAATAAACATAGCGCTCACTTTCTGAAGTTATTCTTCATTCGTAAATCCTTCGTCTTCGGTGTCTGAAGTGAAAAGTTGGGCAAATTTACGATCCACTGGCAGATGTTGGCGTCGTCTGGCGCTGCCTCCTCGTCTTAGTGAAGGTGTGTTCGCCTTCTGTCTTCCATTGTTCCCACGCAGTTAGCAGTCTAGCTTCGAATGCCCTGTTGACACCAATATCTAGCGGCTGGAGGTCTTTTGTCAATCCACCCGGAATGACGGCGAGTATTGAATTAAGCGCGTAAGCGTGTCTCTCAATGTGCTGTTATGAGCTAGCAAATATAACAACTACACTACCCAGCATGCAACGATAGTTACGAGCATGCGCGGTAGCCCTGAGAAGCGTTGTTGTATGCTGGGAGTTAGAATGTGGTTATGAGCACGCTGTGAGTAAACGTTGAGAACTCAGTTAACACGCCTCGTCTGCATTATTTATAATTAGACAGACAACACACTTAATAGGAGCCATTTTGGGGTCTTTACATAAACACACAAATGGAAATGAAACGTCACATATCCCAGCATGCACCGCGCGCTTCTTCTACGGGGAAAAAAGATGGCGGCTGTTTACCGTAGTTGCGAGACCTAAACTTTATGAAAATGAATCTTAATATTTATCCATATATAAAGCGCACCGGGTTATAAGGCGCACTGTCAGCTTTTGAGAAAGTTTGTGGTTTTTAGGTGCGCCTTATAGTGCGGAAAATACGGTACTGTTACTTTAGAGATTTATTACTCAAGTAAAAGTAAGGAGTAGTCACCCAAATATTTACTTGAGTAAAAGTAAAAAGTATGTTGTGAAAAAACTACCGTATTTTCCGCACCATAAGCCGCCCTGGGTTATAAGCCGCGCCTTCAATGAACGGCATATTTCAAAACTTTGTCCACCTATAAGCCGCCCCGTGTTATAAGCCGCATCTAACTGCGCTAAAGGGAATGTCAAAAAAACAGTCAGATAGGTCAGTCAAACTTTAATAATATATTAAAAACCAGCGTTCTAACAACTCTGTTCACTCCCAAAATGTACGGTAATGTGCAAATGTGCAATCACAAACATAGTAAAATTCAAAATAGTGCAGAGCAATAACATCAATAACTTAATGTTGCTCGAACGTTAATGTCACAACACACAAAATAAACATAACGCTCACTTTCTGAAGTTATTCTTCATTCATAAATCCCTCGAATTCTTCCCCTTCGGTGTCCGAATTAAAAAGTTGGGCGAATACGGGATCCACAATGGCCGGCTCCGTCTCGTCGAAGTCATTGCCTTCCGGAAAGCTCGGACCACAGTTGTGACCGAAATATCCGCCCAGGCATTTACGATCCACTGGCAGATGTTGGCGTATGTCGTCCGGCGCTGTCTCCCTGTCTTAGTGAAGGTGTGTTCGCCTTCGGTCATCCATTGTTCCCACGCCGTTCGCAGTCGTGCTTTAAATGCCCTGTTGACACCAATATCGAGCGGTTGGAGTTCTTTGGTTAATCCACCCGGAATGACGGCGAGTGTTGTATTTGTGTGCTTCACTTGTTTTTTGACACCATCTGTGATGTGGGCGCGCATGGAGTCGTATATCAACATGGAACACACAAAGGAAATGGAACGTAATACCCGCGCGCTTCTTCTTCTACGGGGGCGGGTGGTTGCTTACCGTAGAAGAAGAAGCGCTTCCTCTTCTACGGGGGCGGGTGCTTACCTTGGCAGTTGCTTACCATAGAAGAAGAAGCGCTTCCTCTTCTACGGGGAAAAAAGATGGCGGCTGTTTACCGTAGTTGCGAGACCGAAACTTTATGAAAATAAATATTTATATTAATCCATATATAAGGCGCACCGGGTTATAAACCGCACTGTCAGCTTTTGTGAA
Organism: Nerophis lumbriciformis; assembly: GCF_033978685.3. Classification (NCBI taxonomy): domain Eukaryota; kingdom Metazoa; phylum Chordata; class Actinopteri; order Syngnathiformes; family Syngnathidae; genus Nerophis; species Nerophis lumbriciformis. Next base: position 52,276,413 of record NC_084553.2, on the reverse strand, counting down.
AATTTGTGGTTTTTAGGTGCGGCTTATAGTGCGGAAAATACGGTACTCAAGTACTGAGTAACCAGTGTTGGGTTAGTTACTGAAAACCAGTAACTAGTTACAGTTACTGGTTACTTTATTTAAAAAGTAACTCAGTTACTAACTCAGTTACTTACACAAAAAGTAATGCGTTACTGTGAAAAGTAACTATTTAGTTACTTCTTTTTTTCCCCTTTTATTTATTTTAAGGCTCCCATTAATGCCCTTTTAGCCTTCATTTCAGAACTGTTATTGCACTGGAGATTAATACAATCTGTTGATCAACTTGACATGCATTTGCATCACTGAATTCAGAAAGCAATGTGGTCTACATACAACACACAAAGACAAAGATATGTTTCAAAGGGCCAATTTATTTCAGGCCAGAACACATTGACAAAACTATTTTAAATAGCTGCAACATAATGGCACTTTAATTTTAACTTTAAGTAGATAGGATCTTTGATCCAAGACACAACTTACATTTAACTAAAATGTTATTTTCTTTGAGCTCGACAAAAGAAAAGTATTGAGAATGTCTCCATGTTAAGAAACTCGACTTCTGGCTTCACCATGATGTCTTGTTAGTTGTTATGAGAGTAGCGTATATGTGTGTGTGTGTGGCCCTTTAAGATATGACAGCATGTGAGGTGAGTGATGTCAGTGATTGAGTGGGCGAGAGAGGTGAGGGACCGGCGACAGTGAGTGTGTGCAGGTGCTCTAGCTTGGTGGATGGCTGCATCCAATAAAGTCACAAAGTAGCAACAAACCGCCGGCCTCATCATTCACCCTCAGCTGTAAAGACCCACTTCCGGGTAAAGTGAAGGTTGTTAGCCCCGAAGTACATAGGCCCTGGAGGAACGTCTCCCCTGCGTCCCTCAACTACGGTCTGGGAGCCCTCCCTGCCCCCACCCACACAAAGCACGCCTCTTCTCTGCATGCCTCTTCTTTTCCTTGTGACACAGAAGGAAGACAACGCAGCGCTGCAATAAAACACACTGAAATCTTCTGTTTCTGGCCGATACTACATAAAAATATAACGTAAAATAACGCAGTAACGCATCATGTAGTAACGGTAACTGAGTTACTGAATATAAAAAATAACGCGTTAGATTACTAGTTACCGCCGAAACGGCGTTACAGTAACGCGCTACTTTGTAACGCGTTAGTCCCAACACTGTGAGTAACTAATGAGTAACCTGTTCGTTTAATAATGACGGCAACAAATATAAAATCCATTATTATTATTATTATTAAATAATGCACAAAAACATAAAAATAGCAATGAGCAAATTCAGAGCCAGGAATATCTCTTAAGCAACTAAAACAATAATATATATTAAATAATAATACATTAACATAAAAAAAAATTAAGGCAAATTGAGCCACAATAACTTAACAGCACCATGGGCTCAGTTGGTAGAGATTACAAAGGAAAATAACAAGTTAGCCTTTACGCAACCCATAAACTGATAGGTGTGGGCTACACCTGGGAACACACTGTGCGTTTCTGATTGGTGTTTCTATGCATGCGCGTGTGTGTGTGTGCGACTGTGCGTGTGTGTGTGTGTCTTGTCTGTCTATGAGGCTGCAGTGCGTTAATAAATGTCCCCACACGATGTACATTTGACAGTGATTCATAGCAGGGAAGCTAACATCAGCCTACGGTGACAGCCAAAATATCTACTAACGTTACTTATCGCGATGTGCTTCCTCAAATTTGACGTTGAGTTCATGTAAGCTTAAGCTTGTTGTTGTTTTGCCGCTGAAACTTCATGTGACCGCCTGGCTCTGTTTGATCGGTAAAACGGAGTCAAACATCACCAGTGACTGTATTTGATTGGTGAAACGCAGGCATGCGATAGATCCTACTTTGAAGGTCTGTCTGACAAACCTAAACAAACAAAGCGTGCATCAACAGATCGATAAAAATCAGTAGCGAGTAGCGAGCTGAATGTAGATAAATGGAGCGGAGTAAAAGTAGCGTTTCTTCTCTATAAATATACTCAAGTAAAAGTAAAAGTATGTTGCATTAAAACTACTCTTAGAAGTACAATTCATCCCAAAAGTTACTCAAGTAGATGTAACGGAGTAAATGTAGCGCGTTACTACCCACCTCTAGAAATACATTTGTTAACATACAGTACGGCCAAAGGTTTGGACACAGCTTCTCATTTCAATGCGTTGTCCTTATTTTCACAGATAGGTATATACAGGTACAAAAGATTTTGTAAATGTTTATTTACATACCTTAATTGTTTCCAAATGGTGCGTGTCATAAGGCAGATCGAAAAAACAGAAACCATCATCAAGGACGCACTAGCTCCGGAAGCTAACTCTCCAATAAGCTAATCAGACTCAATAACTCCACGGTGACGTTTTGGAGAATTTACCGAAGAATTTGTGGAACTAAAACAGTACAAAAAGAAAGCCATTGTAAGTTAATAATACAAACACAGACACGTAAACGTATTAGCATATTCGCTAATGCTAACGACGCTAGCTTGATTACGATGGCGCGTAGACATTTGCATGGACAACTCCTACAGACATAACACACGGTATGGTTTAGTAAATATGAATTGCTTTAGTTACATTGTAAAACGTACAAACGCTGCGTGGAATGGTGAATGAAGAATCCTTTTGCGCAGAAACGCTACGGACAAATACTTTAGGTTCAAGGAGCATTTTCTACCCGCAAGCACCTGCGGTGAGCAAACTCGGATATCAGCGTGGATCTACGTTAGCTTTATTTTTCAACTCACTTGCGTAAACAACTCACGCAATGTACGCAACATGTAAGCAAACACGCAGAGCGTCATTTCCGGTCCTGTTGTTTTTGTCTCTCTGTCTTATCCCCCTCTTGTCCCCACAATTTCCCCCTCTGTCTTCCTTTTGTTCTTTTTCTATCCCCTCCTGCTCCGGCCCGGCTGCACCAAATAATAATATAAACCCATTTAATAAAGTCAAATACAAATAAGGCAACAAGAGAAGTATCCCACACTTCTCTTTTGTAAAGTACATTTTGTACAGCATATATGGGCATCTATATCAACTAGAGATGTCCGATAATATCGGACTGCCGATATCATCGGCCGATAAATGCTTTAAAAATGTAATATCGGAAATTATCGGTATCGGTTTCAAAAAGTAAAATTCATGACTTTTTGAAACGCCGCTGTACGGAGTCAACAGCCGTACAGGTCACACTGAGGGTGGCCGTATAAACAACTTTAACACTGTTACAAATATGCGCCACACCAAACAAGAATGACAAACACATTTCGGGAGAACATCCGCACCGTAACACAACATAAACACAACAGAACAAATACCCAGAACCCCTTGCAGCACTAACTCTTCCGGGACGCTACAATATAACTCTTCCGGGACGCTACAATATACAACCCCCGCTACCCCCTACCCAAAACCCCCCCGCCGCCCCAAACCCTGCCCACCTCAACCTCCTCATGCTCTCTCAGGGAGAGCACGTCCCAAATTCCAAGCTGCTGTTTTGAGGCATGTTAAAAAAAAAAAAACGCACTTTGTGACTTCAATAATAAATATGGCAATGCCATGTTCAATCAATCAATCAATCAATCAATCTTTATTTATATAGCCCTAAATCACAAGTGTCTCAAAGGGCTGCACAAGCCACAACGACATCCTCGGTACAAAGCCCACATACGGGCAAGGAAAAACTCACCCCAGTGGGACGTCGATGTGAATGACTATGAGAAACCTTGGAGAGGACCGCATATGTGGGTAACCCCCCCCCCTCTAGGGGAGACCGAAAGCAATGGATGTCGAGTGGGTCTGACATAATATTGTGAGAGTCCAGTCCATAGTGGATCCAACATAATAGTAAGAGTCCAGTCCATAGTGGGGCCAGCAGGACACCATCCCGAGCGGAGACGGGTCAGCAGCGCAGAGATGTTCCCAGCCGATGCACAGGCGAGCGGTCCACCCCGGGTCACGACTCTGGACAGCCAGCACTTCATCCATGGCCACCGGACCTGTGCCCCCCCTCCTCAAGGAAAAGGGGAGCAGGGGAGAAAAGAAAAAGAAACGGCAGATCAACTGGTCTAACAGGGGGGCTATTTAAAGGCTAGAGTATACAAATGAGTTTTAAGATGGGACTTAAATGCTTCTAATGTTGGCATTTTTTTCCATAATTTGAGTTGATTTATTTTGGAAAACCTTGTTAAATTGTTTAATGCATCCAGCAGGGCATCACAACAAAATTAGGCATAATAATGTGTTAATTCCACGACTGTATATATCGGTATCGGTTGATATCGGAATCGGTAATTAAGAGTTGGACAATATCGGATATCGGCAAAAAAGCCATTATCATATCATTATCAATAATCTATTTATTTATTTATATATATTTATTTATTTTATATATATATTTATATATTATTTATATATATTTATTTATTTATACATGCACCTTATTGCTTTTGTATCCTGCACTACCATGAGCTTATGTAACGAAATGTCGTTCTTATCTGTGCTGTAAAGTTCAAATTTGAATGACAATAAATAGGAAGTCTAAGTCTCTAATTATCGGACATCTCTAATATCAACAATATGATTTGCCTGAGAAACTGGACAGGACAAAAAATATATATATATTTTTTTTTTGCAATTTCTTGCCTTGAAGCGACGCGGGTGTGCCTGTGTGGATTTATGTGCCATGTAATTGATCACACTTCCAAGTGAGACTATCACTGATTGACACAGAAAAGCGCTTAGTCGTCGCGAATGATCCTCGGCACAATAACTCATTTTCTGGTCACTTATGTAGCGGACACTTTATTTCCACGCTGCCTCCCACTGGAAATAATCCATTTAGAAAATAAAAAGGCCACTTTGGCAATATGTGGAGATTTCTGCTTAGGCAGGATTGTAAATGCTCGGCTGGCGGTGCAAATCTTTTTTTGAAGGACACATTCTCCCAGAAAGAGGTCTGCGTGAACAAGAGACCCGCAATAATTGAATATTCCAAACAAAATACTATTTTCTCAGAAGGCTGTCAAACACGGAGCTGCAGGCGCGTGCAGATATTCGGGGGAGTTGAGTGATCTTTATTAATAACTCGTGTCAGATCAAAGTGTGCGTGTGATTCTCGATGAAGAGCAGCAATGCGACTGTGGAGAAAAGAAAAAAAAAAGAGCGAGGCGAGATAAAGCTAATGTCAAAATAAAACATGCAAAGTAGTGCAAACAAATTTCTCTGATATCCGATGGCTGTTTTCAGGCAACGCTGCGCTCCAGGCAAGTGAAGAGAATGGAAAGTGGTTACAGCCAGCCTGAGGCTACACCGTTCAAACCATTTTTTTCAGCCTTACCCCGAAAATTCTTACATGAACTTATTTTCGAAACTTATGTCTTTTAGGCATCATTTATCTCTGGTAAAGCAAGAATCCTGTCGGGGATTTGATGTTCTGGCTTTCAATCCATACTCTTGGTCAAACTTTTTAGACATGTCAGAACAAGAACGTCAGAAATATTGAAAGACATCCAATTAAAACTGAACTACTAAAACTCTTTTCAACCGTTTACCAACTGAGACAGTATTATTTGTCAAGAACTTTACTAATTTTTATTCTAGTTTCAATAGATGAAACGTCAAAATCATGCTATCTTGTCATGATTAATTACGCCTCTGCTTGATATTTGTGAAAATACATAATACCGTATATTTCGGACTATAAGGCGCACTTAAAATCCTTTCATTTTCTCAAAAATCAACAGTGCGCCTTATAACCCGGTGCGCCTAATGTACGGAATTGTCAAGACAGGGGGGTCGCAGCTTACTGCGAGGTTTGTTCTCCCGGGAAGCAATCGGACTATTCCGGACAAGGCGTGAAGGTAGGAACATATTTAATTATCTTCTCTCAAAAAGGTACAAAAAAACCCGGAAAACAAGGCGGATCGCACTTGGAGTTAAAGTAAACAACTAGCATAAGCTATGGCATAGCAAGAAACAAACATGAAACTGTGGCATGAAAAGAGCAATGACGCCAGGACGATTAACTGGCAAAGACAGGCTTAAATAATAGTCTCTTGATTAGAAACAGGTGTGTCCCGAACGCAAGAGTCAGGTGAAAATCATAAGTCGCCATGGAAACTAAAATAAACAAGGGTGCACAAAAACAGGAACTAGTGGAGTCTTAAAACTAACAGAAAATAACAAAAACCAGACCACAGATCATGACAGGAATAATTCCGGTTGTGCTTACCGACCTCGAGGCCATTTTATTTGGTACATGGTGTAATGATAGGTGTGACCAGTAGATGGTAGTCACACATAGGAGATACGTGTAGACTGCAATATGACGCCAGTAAACAACACCAAAATGTTAAATGTTCCATTGAAAATAAAGAACAACACAGCACTCAAAAATCTGTCAAAATGTTTTAGTATGACTTTGAAGACGCACCTCTGGATGGATTGTCGGCCCATTACGGCAGTGGTTCTCAACCTTTTTTCAGTGATGTACCCCCTGTGAACATTTTTTTTTTAATTCAAGTACCCCCTAATCAGAGCAAAGCATTTTTGGTTGAAAAAAAGAGATAAAGGAGTAAAATACAGCACTATGTCATCAGTTTCTGATTGATTAAATTGTATAACAGTGCAAAATATTGCTCATTTGTTGTGGTCTTTCTTGAACTATTTTGAAAAAAAGATATAAAAATAACTAAAAACTTGTTGAAAAATAAAAAAGTGATTCAATTAGAAATAAAGATTTCTACACATAGAAGTAATCATCAACTTAAAGTGCCCTCTTTGGGGATTGTAATAGAGATCCATCTGGATTCATGAACTTAATTCTAAACATTTCTTCACAAAAAAAGAGATCTTTAAAATCAATATTTATGGAACATGTCCACAAAAAATCTAGCTGTCAACACTGAATATTGCATTATTGCATTTCTTTTCACAGTTCTTTTTGACAGACATTTTTAAAAAATCTCACGTACCCCTTGGCATACCTTCAAGTACCCCCAGGGGTACGCGTACCCACCCCCATTTGAGAACCACTGCATTACGGCTACCGTCATCATCGGCGGTCACTCGCACGAGTATGACGATCCTCCTAGTAGGGGTGTATCCCTTTATGGAGGATGCCTGTGCGTGACTTTGTTTTGCGTACAGCCATACAGGTCACACTGAGGGTGGCCGTATAAACAACTTTAACACTGTTACAAATATGCGCCACACTGTGAACCCACACCAAACAAGAATGACAAACACATTTCGGGAGAACATCCGCACCGTAACACCACACGATCCTTTACAGAATCGGGTCAGGGTCCAGTGGCATGGAGTCCAAGACGACTGGGGACCCTTTTCTGCTGCAGCCTTCCTCTGCCATCGCAGCCGTTGTGGTAGTTCTTAAATCTACCGTCTTCTGCCTGCTCCGCCGTTGAGGTCTTCACCGTATCCCTGGCTAGGGGGCAGTCACGTACTAGGCCTTTGCCAAGGGCCACCTGGGGTAACAGTAGTAAAGGGGTTAACCTCATAGTGCCCCAAGACCCCATAGAGGAGCCTCCACTGCCGGATGCACTTTAACGTCATGCCCAGGACCAACGGCTACCATAGTCAGAGATGCGAGTATTATTATGGTGTGTGTGTGCGTGTGTGTGTGTGTGTGTGTGTGTGTATAACGACTGCAAAATGGCACCCATTAGCAGACATATTATCTGGCGTTTTGTTTCACAATATTATGCAAAACCAACTTTTATTACTTTCTGGTACCTGCTGATGTGTATTTGACATCTGCATAAGTCCTGAAAATGTGCGCATGTCCGCCACTGTAGTCCGTGCCGATGCCGTAGTCGATAAGCTTCTTCTTTTTCACTATCTTCTTGTTATGTGACATTCATCCTCTGCTGTTGTCATTTCTAATATAAAGTAGCGTAAAGTTCTGACT